>NC_050580.1:87020746-87108246 GCF_011100635.1 Trichosurus vulpecula | reverse complement strand
GCTCTTCTACTAAATGGTAAACTTTTTAAAGATATGAACTCTACGTGCTAAATTCATCTGGGCATCCCAGATAACTAGCCCCATGCTGTGTTCATAGTAAGGCCTTAATAAATATTCATGACATTTGTTGATTTGGACATTGCATATGTATCCAACATAACGAAGATACCGTAGCAGAATCTGAAAAAGATATCAAGCGTAAATGAAACAAAACAAAGAAAAAAAATGCCAAAGAAAGATGTTTAGCTTTACCCCTAAGGAACTAAGTAGCTGAGCAATAACAAACAGAAACAGATGATTACTATTAAATTCATTATACAATCAGAGACATCAACAAAGTTCTGTCCTTTTATTATTAAACTCAAGGAATTAACCAAATTTGAGGTTTCCACATAAATTCCCACCAGGATGGTTTTGTAATCATGCTTTTGCTCTCTTTACCAAGCAGAGTCACTGAAAAGGTGGATTTCATTAAAGATTTTTGGCATCAATTTAGGTCCATTCAGAAAAGGCACATTTCTGGACCACTGGAGTATAGATGCCTCAGAGTCTGCTGACCAAGAAGATGTTTAACTTAATTGCTGTATATGTTATGTTAAATACCATACTCACAATTAGAAAATTTGTGCAATATGCTTCCAACTTAGCCATCTGTTCTGAAGACTCATTGTTTAAATAAGGGGTATTTCCTTGATTTGGGGTCATGAAGAGTTGTACACAACTGAAACAACTCAACAAGAAAAACTTCCTTGATTAGGGCCCTTAACACAACAAAGTGAGCTTATATTTCAAAACCTTCCATTTGAGATCCTTTAGTGGGCTAAGAAACACTTTTATAAAATTAACTTTTTATAATACATTTTGACTTAACATACCTTTATTGCTCACAATTTTTAAAAATGTAGAACATTTTATATAACATGCTAACATAAAAGATATTTTAAACCAATAGTCACATGGAATGGAGTAGGATATGTACCACTCATAAAGATTTAGCACCTGATGCTTAGACTCCTTCTAGCTACTTAAATGGAAAAATCTTTACCGTTACTGAGACATTTAATATTCGGCCTTAAAGGAAATTAAGCTCTGCAATGAAGGGTCTTGCATCTCTAATTCTCATAGCATCCAAGATTACACAAGCTTAAGTGCTGTTTACAAATAAACTTGGTTTTGTACTCCCTTTTTGAAAATGCAAAATCAATTAGATACAGGCAGATGGCAGACAATGCCCTTGCATTTTATTCCACTGGCATCTTATGGTTAATGCTACACAACATGCTTTGCTACCAAATGGACAAGATATGGGATAAACAGATATTCACATGTTATTCCAAAAAAACAATGTTCTTAGAACTGAATTTTTTATTTGGAGACAAGAGTTAGTTGTATATGGATTTTTTAAGAGTTTCTTTATAGAAGGCTTAATTAAAAATTGTCTGGACCATAGTTTATTTAGAATTGGACCTGAATCAAACCAGGTAACAGAAGTCATCACATCTTTCAAACCACTTATTGGAGATGATGGAGGGGTTTTGGAGGGGAAGAAGCATGCTATTCCCAGAATACCTCTGTTCCTAATAGGATGAATCATATCAATAAAACCACTTCTGATAGTTTTATATAATTACGAATATGCAAAAAAATTCTAGTATAATACTTATGATGAGTAGGAAGGGAATTCAAAAGTAACTAGACTCCCAATGGAAGAGATTAGGGCAGACTAACCCTTAACTCAACTGTAGAGGCCAGAATAGACTAACCTCAACTGGCAGGGCAAAGTACTTTATAATCATAAGGCACTAGGTAGATGAATACAAGCTGTGATTATTCCCTAGTCCACTGAAGTGGCACGTAGATACCAGTCCTTCAATCAACAAGCATTTATCGATCACTTACTATGTGCCAGGCATTGTGCTAAGATACCACATTGTGAGTTGGAAATAACCCTGGTTTTCTGAAATCTAAACTGGAAGATGCTCACCTCCTGCCAGAGAGATGATAGACTCATGATACAGAAAGTGAGAGGCACTTGTGGTCATGATCAATCCAGGAATTTGTTTTGTTTAACTATGAATATTTATTATAAGGTCTGTTTGTTTTTTGCTTGGTGGGGGGGTGTTGGTTTGTGTGTGTCTTTGTTTATTGGTGTGTCTGTGGTAAAAATGGTGAGAGGAAATAAATACATGTTCATTTTTTTTATATGTTGAAGGTGAAACCAGCAGGAAACAAGCTCCAGAAGGTGCTATAGCAAGGTCTTATAATCAGACACTTTTCTTGGCAGCAAAAAAATTAGAAACAAAGTAGATGCCCACTAACTGGGGAACCGATAAACAAATTATTATGTTCAAATATAGGGGGATATTACCGTGTGGCAAGAAATGAGAAAAGGGATGAATTCAGAGAAATCTGAGATAACTTGGATGAATTGATGCAGAGTAAATTAAGCAGAACCAGGCAAATAATTTATACAGTGACTACAATAATGCATATAAATGAAAACAATTTTGAAAGATGTTAACATTCTGATCAATGCAATGGCTAATTATATAACTCCAGAAAACTGATGATACATGTGTATACCTTCTTCCCAGAAAGATGAGAGGTGCAGAATGAGATTGACATTCTCTGACTTGACCAATGTGTTTTGTTTTGTTTTTTGCTTGACTGGACTTATTTATAATAAAGTAGGGCTATTATTTTTGGAGAAGAGATGCGTAGGAAGGATAATTGTTAGGTAGTGACTGTGATATAAAAAAGAGAAAAAAGAGCTTCAATGAAACTTTAAAAAATACATCAAATTGAATAGTAGGGAGTTCTCAAGGAAACGTATCAAGGCAGTGTTGGTACTATCATGTTAAATTTAATATAGATACATTTTTAAAAGAGCCAAGATTTCAACCCAGATCTTCTTTTTCCAAATCTAATACTCTTGCCACTGAAAGACTCTATTATGGAAGTATGTTCAGGCATAGAGACTTTATAACTGATGGTGTGTCAACTAGGAGCAAGACAGCTAAGTAAAGAAAAAAATATATTTCCGTAAAGTTTACTACTAGCTCATGAATTTTTTGGCCATAGCAATTCATTTTTTAAAAAATCTGTTATTTAAGGCATATGGTGGAGGGAGTATCTATAATGATGAATCTTTTGAAATATGTATGTATATAATATATAGATATACTAACATTAATAATAAAGCTATTGGTGATAATTAAGTTTGCTATCCAGGAAGAATAAGAGAATAGGGGAATAAGCATTTATTAAGCATCTTCTATATGCCAATCACTATACTAAGTGATTTTAAAATAGTATCTCATTTGATCCTTACCACCACTCTTTGAGGTATATTCTGATCATCATTTCACAGTTAAGGAAACTGAGGAAGACAGAGATCAAGTGACTTGCCTAGTGTCACATCCACTAAACATATATAAAGCTGGTTAAAGAAAAGTAAAATGGCAATTGGGAAAAATAGCTGGAGGCAGTATAAGTGATATGGAACAGCCAAGAAAGATGTTATGTAATTAAAGAAGAGAAATTCTTCTTTTACTTTTAAGCTATCTTTCTACAACAATAACAAATAAAACTGCAGGATGTCTTGTTTTTTAAATACTTTAGTCCTGCTCAGTTCTAAAAAAGCAAACTCAACTGTACCCTGGAGTCATAATCACAGCCACTTGTTTATGGTACAACCAGATCAGATAAAATTTCTTCCCCAACATTAGTTTCTAATTTAATAATTTCTCAGATCAGCAGAAGTTGCTGCTCCTTACTCAAGGGGTAAGCCTCCTGGGAAGAACCAAAGCCACAAGTTACAGCTTTTCTTTGGCAGCTGGATGGGGATGCAATATCTTCTGGAGGGTTTCTGTAGAACCAATCAAAATAAAATACATGTGTGAACGATGGCTTGGAAGAGGAAGAAAACAGTGACCAGTAGACTGAGATTATTTTAACAGCTGCTGGGTGGATGGTAATGAGGACCTGAATGAGAGTATTAGCAGGGGTGAGTGGAGGGGACATATGTGAGAGATATTAAGGCAACAAACTCTACAGGACATAGCCACTGACTAAATATGAGAAATAAGGGAAAGGGGAGGTCAAAATACTATGGTTTTGAACATGGGAGGCTGATGTCACTGAAAGAAATGGTAAAGTCAAATGGAAGAACTGACTTTAAGAGAAAGATCAAAGTATCTCAGAATCTCAGGCTTAGAACAAACTTTGGAGACCATCATGTCTAACGTACCTGACCAAGAATTCCCTTCAAAAATATCCCTGACCATTGGTGTTCTAGACTCTACATGAAGGGATCCAAGCAGAGAATTCATGACTTCCTGAATCAGCCTCTTCTACTTTGGGAAAGCTCAAATCATTTGGAATCTTTTTCTTATTTTATACCTGCTGCTCCCTCTGAAGCAAAGCAAAACAGAGTTTATTCTTCTTTCACAAGACAGACCTTCAATTCATGAAGACAGCTATCATGCTAACTGCCTATGTCTTTTCTTCTCTTGGGTACTTCCTAATGTTCTTGGTGCTTTTATGGCCTGGTCTCTTTCACCATCTTGGCTCTGTATACTCCTTAATTTGTCAGTTTTCTTCTTCACATGTAGAGCCCAAACCTGAACACAGTTCTCCAGAATTGGTCTGATAAGAAAAGAGCAAAGCATGGAATCACTTGCCTCATTCTGGACACCATCATATGTACTTGACTTGGTCAAGTTGATTTGGACACTGAGATGCTGGTGATGCTCTAAAAGTGGATAAAGATGGAGCCTGAGGCTCTGAAGAAAGATCAGGGTTACGTAGTATTCAATAAACCCCAGTTTTAGATATAGGTATGGGTTAGGATTTAGAAACACTTCTAGTCATCTAAGGTAAATATGAGGGGTTAGCTAAGTATGTATATGTACCTGTAATCCTTGCTGCTGGGGAAGGCTGGGGCTGATAGATCACTTGAACTCAGAAGTTCTTTTCTACAGAAGGGCTAAATTCTATTAGATGTCCTCACTAAGTCCAGAATCAATATGGTGAGCTTAACAAGTTGCCTAGGAAGGGGTCAGGTCAGAGGTGGGTCAGGGGAAGGTCTACCCAGGTAAGAAACAGAGAAGGCCAAATAGAGCAGATTCCTTCACCAATCAGCAATGGGTGCTAGACTCAGCTATGTTTCCAGTCTGAGTGACCTAGATCTAGTCTCAAAATAAACAACCACCAACCAACAAACAAAAATAAATAAGGGATTAGAAATGAATGTGACTATTTGGGGAAGTCTTCTGTAAAGAAGTGTTCATACTCTATGACCCTGGGGAAAAACCTCATTTGAATGGGTGCGTGGTTTTGGAAAGAAGAGAACAAAACATCGTCATACATACTGTCTTTAAAATCAAGGCAAGAAAATGTAGCCAACAGAAGGGGGTGGTCAATAGGGTCAGATAAGCCAAAAGGAAGACTAGTGGAAAAATGGCCACAGGACTTGGTTATTAAGAGCTCACTAGTGACCTCTGAGAAAGCAATTTCAGCCCATCAGTGATGATGAAAGTCAGATTGCAAGTGGGTGTAGAGAGAGAGTGGGTGGCAAGGCAGAAGAGACAGCAGGTATAAGTGCTTTTCAAGAAGTTGGGAAATCAAGGGGAGGATAAATTGCATAGTAGCTCAATGGGGGAAAAGGGTCAAGGAAAGAGGGGAGGGAGAGACAGAGAGAGAGAGAGAGCACAAATAGGATCATTGATTTAAAGCTTCAAGGAAATCTTAAAAGGTCCTAGTCTAGCCCTCATATTCTACAGATGAAGAAATTGAGTCCCAGATGGAAAAATGACTTACTCAAAAATGGAAGAACCGGGACCTGAACCTTTCTGACTCCAAATCCAGCAGGATGTTCATTATACCATGCTGTCTTCCTTTGTAGAAGCAAAACACCAAAGGAAAGCAAGCAGGGGTGGAGTCAAACTGCAAGTAGAGGGATTAGCCTTAAAGGAGAAGAAATGTTTTTCTTCTGTAAGAAAGAAAGGAGGAAAGAATGGGTGATGATCCTAAGGGATTTTGAGGTATGAAGAAAGAACATTGAGGCAAGGAGATAGCCTCGATCTTTGAGGTTGGTCATCTGCTATTAAGGACAGGCACTTAGGGTATGGTTGAGAGTTTGAAGAGAGAAAAAAAGATTGGCTACAGTCACTAGGTAAAGTGATGAGGAGTCAATAAGAATAAGAGAGAAGAATTGAAGAATAGCACTTGGGATCCAGATGAAGTTATATACCATAAATTAATGATGGGTATAATGTGCTCTATTTTATGCCTTTCTCCGGTGATGCCTAGCTATCTGAGGACAGCAGGGGCAAAATCTATTGGTTGGTGGGGGTGGGGTGGGGTCATAAAAACTTTGTTGATTTATAAGTTGGTGATATCTGAAGGTATATGTATTAGGGAGTGGGAAAGGTAGGAAATAGATGCTGGGGGCGGGGTGGTAATTAATGAATCATTAAGTGACTGGCCATGGGAGTCAAGCAAAGATTTGAAAACAAGTGAAACAATAGAGGAGGAGACATACATATGAAATGGGAGAATAAAGAACTGGAGGTCACAAGGAAGGTAAAGAAAGATGTATAACTGGGAGAAAATGAGAGGTGATATGATAGGAAATGTTATAATCATAGAGTAGAATTTCTAAGTCGATTTTCCTGGAAATGATAGTCTTCATGAGAAGATAAGAGCTAACGGATTACCATGCCAACCTATGCCTTCTCCAAGCCCAGCGTGCTTCCCTTTGTACCATGCTAGCAAGTGTGTCAGTAATAACTGGTAGTACCCAAACCAGCACCTGGCCACTTTGGGGTAGGAAAGCAGATGTTGGAGTTGACGCACTTTGGAGAATATATTGTCAAGTGTTAGGGGGGTCATTAATGTGAACTTGGTCCTGGAGAATGGAGAGGAAGGACACGAACCTGAAGCTAGCTAGGCATTAATTATTTTCTATTTATTCTCTTGGTCTCTGAAAGAAAAAGGACAAAGGATTTGGAGTCAGTGGGCTTGGGTTTGAATCCTGACTCAACTATAGTATCTATGCATTGGGCGAAAAATCACTGTAGCTCTTAGGTCTTAGTTGCCCATTTCATAACCACATGATGTCTAAGGTCCCTTCCAATTCTAAGGAATCCAATTCCTAGAATCCAACATGAGGAAATCAAAGTATTTAACTGTAGATAAGACAGACAGTGTGGCCTCCTAGAAAGAGCAGTGGAGTAGATGCAAGGAAATAAAGTGTTTGGGTTTCAACACGATTTGCTCTGGACACAATGTATATTCTAAGTCTGAGATCTCTGGGCTTCAATTCCCTCTTATATAAACCTAAAGAGGTTGAAATAGATGATCTCCAAAGTCTTTTCCAGATTTAATGCTCCATAATTCTTTGACAAGGTCACACATAAGAAGTTAAGGAGATATATCTGCTCTAAAGCTGAGAAATGGGCATGTTTTTTTTTTAAATGACAGGTTTTTTTAAGCCAAGTAAAATTGTCCCAGTGGGCACAATGCCAAATTTATCACAAATGCCAAATCTATCACCTTCACTTGAATGGTAAGCCCCAGATGTATGTCAGTTTTTAGTGCTTAAAATGATTTGTCGAAGAGGCGATATCCTCTCCTTTATCCCACCCTCCCACTCCAAAATTTGCTGCCTTGAAAATTGGATTTTTAAAGTTTCTAGCCATCTAAAGTAAATCCATTTGATATCATTGAAAAAAAAAAAAACCAACCAAGTTTCTACCTTTTAAGTCTCCATTTTTCTTCCCTGGGAAATACACTGGGCCAGAGAGTCAATGCTAGTAGTATGTGCATTTTAAACTGTCACTGGGTAAATGATTGTCAGGGGAAAAAGATTTCTGATAATGAGACCCTACCTGAAAAATTCCCATTGTTCCTTCCTGTGTGTCTCTCATCTAATTTCTCATCATAACAGCTTTAAAATGGATAGAAATAGATTTGCAAAGTAATGACAATGCACAGTGCCAGAAACAATCCTGGTTTCATTAATCTGAACTCCCCTTCATTGCCCTGATTTGCTCTTGCTGATAAATTTTCTTAGGCAAGTTCACCACATCCTGAGAAACTATTTCCTTTGTCTTGTGAAATTTCCCCTCCCCACCTCATTATCTTCAGAGATTCTGGCTTAACCCCTTCCAGATATGGCTGCAGAGATTGCAGTATGCAAGGGAGAGCACTGACACAAATGAAAGGGAGTAGAAGTAGCAGATTTCCCATTTGAATTGCCTTAGGGATACCAGAATGAATTACATGGGACCTTGGCAATGTATAATGGCTATTTGTATTGTAAACATCATTAGAAGACTAGGGGAGTCCCACATTAAAAAATAAAAGTCCCAGATGGAAGCAATGGACATTCTACCATTTTAAAAAAGCAAACAGAAAAGCCCTTCATTCAATCCCTTACCCTTACATATAGTTTTATATTTACAAAGCACTTTTATAGCCATTATCTCCCTGGATCAGCTGTTATTTCATTTGATTTATTCACCAATTCTAACTCAGTCAGTCAGTATTCTGTCTCAATTTAAGTTCTTGAAAAATCTACACACACACACCCCCAACTACAGCTTTTTTATTCATTTGTTGTTTCTTTTTGAACACCAACTATACCCAGGCCACCACTATATGCTAGGTACTATGTGGAGTAATACATTTATGCACAAGGATCTATGATTTCCTAAGGCTGCACCCACCTGTGACTTAGTCCAGGGATTCTTAACCTTTTTGGGTCACGGACCCTTTGGCAGTCCTGGCAAAGCCTATGGACTCCTCCTCAGAATGTGTTGGTTTCTACATCCCCAGGTGAAGGAAATGATGCATTTCAGTTTGAGGTTAGTAAAAATAAAGATATAATGTTATTTTTTTTCATGCATGAACCAATGAACCCTGGGTTAAGAACTCCAGGCTTAACTGATAAATTCCAAAGGAGTCCCTCAGGCACATAAAGATTAAATGATTTGACATGGATTAGGCAACTAGTAAAAGTCAGAGAGTAAATTTGAACTCAGGTCTTCCTGATTTCACAGCCTACTAACCACTACATCAAGCTGTCCTTGGGTGGGGGAATACAAAGATGGAAGACATAGAGTATTTCTCATAAGGAGCTTCTTTTGAACTGAGAACTAAATTCAAACTCCTCATTTCATTCATAAAAGAACTGAGATTAAGAGAATCTGAATAACTTACCCAAGATCACCCAGCTAAGTAGTAGCAGACTTAGAACTAGACCCCAGTTCTACCAATCCCCAGGCTGTCACACTCTTTCCTACTACTGTCTCTTCAGGATTACACCAAGAAAAAATGACCTCTGGGTTCACTTAAGACCAAACCTACAATTAAAAGAAGCTGAGGCAGACAAAGTGTAATAGTCACACCTTTGTCATGCCTAAAGTGAGCTTTAAATCAATATGACAGCAAAGTCAACCCTAACTGGGGCAGAGGAATATTAAAGCACAAAAAACAATCTTGGCTCTCCTTAGGAGTATGTGAGGAAAATCACTCGAGTCTGTAGAAAAAGGACTTGTACAAAGAGAGTAAAGTGGAAGGGGAGCAGCTGTTGACAGTTATGTGGAGCATGATGATATTCACCCAATTTTGCCTCATCAGAATGTCTCAATAAGATGTGGGCAGGAATGCAAATCTAAGATTCATAAACTCTCAAAAATTGGAAGGACCCTTGTGTCCATTCTGTTCTTGGACAAGAGCTCTCTACAAGATAGCTGAAGATGATCATCCAGTCTCTGATTGAAGACCTCCAATGACGGGGAACTCCGTATCTTTCAAGGCACCTGGGTCCATTATTAAACATCTCCAGGTGAAAGGAAGATTTGTTTTTATATCAAGTCAAAGTCTGTCCCTGCGACTTCTACCTATCCATCCACCATCTCTGTCCCATAGCTCCCTCATCTGTTAAAGACATGGTATTGTAGGTCTATCTCTGACTGTAATAGGATGCTCCAGAAGTACAGAAACTCTAAGAGCCAATGTGCAAGAGGAACGGATGGGCCGAATTCTTCATGCCTCCTGTGTTTCTCTTGCCTGTGAGACCCTACAAATACAATGGCTGTAAATCAGGTCCTGCATTTTAAAAATATTTTTATTTAGTCTTAGATCTGCAACTTGAAGTCTTAAGATACCATAGCACAGAGTCAGTATGTCACACATAGACCTTGACACAAGTTTTCATGATTGGGAGGCAAGCTCACTTGCTCTCTGTCTCCCTCCCTCCCTCTCTCTCTCTCTCTCTCTCTCTCTGTCTCTCTCTCTCTGTCTCTCTCTCTCTGTCTCTCTCCCTCCCTCTCTCTCTCTCTCTCTCTCTCTCTCTCTCTCTCTCTCTCTTTCTTACCAACACACAATCCCACACTAACTTTCTGTGTTTCCTATTAGGAAGAAAGATGCCAGTCCCAAAAGATAAAGAACAAGAAAAATATGGGCCTTCTGAGGTCTTCTCCTCAACTGCTCTACAGAGTTCTTCCCATTTTTTCTGGGGGCATTCTGATTATATCTCACATGCTGATACTTTAGTCAATTGCAATTTCATTTACCCCTTTATCCTGTGATTAGAGGAGGCATTTTCAGACTACCCAGAAAATCCACTACATGCCTTCAGGCAAGTCACTTTCGCCTCCATGTTCTGAAGATTCATCTGGTAAAGCTATCTTCCCATAGTATTTCTATCCCTGACTGCAACAAAATGCACTCTAGTACAGTAACTCCATTAGGAACAGACAAGCTAAATCCATATTTTATACCTCTCTTGTCTACAAATCTCTTATAAGCACACAGACTATAAATGCAGCCTTATATTTCTTACTAATGAGAAAAAATGCAGTGACCAGATAAGCTATTATCTTCCATGTCTAATGGCTATTTGGGTTTATTTTTTTCCCCAACTCCAAGCTGTTCTTTAGAGGAAAAAGCAAATAGGGAGACTCCACTGTTATTCAAGAACTAGAACAAGGTTAACATCACACCATGAGGTCTCTTCTGGCCTCTAAGTTTCTAGAAGTCCATGATTTTATCCTCCATCTTTTAAGAGTAAGTGTATAATAAGGAGAAAGGGCCCTGAACCCAGTCAAGAAACCTGGCTTCAAGTCCTGACTCCAACACTTAGGAGCTATGAGACCATGGGTACAAGTCATTTAATATCTCTGAGGCTCAGTTTCCCAGAGGTGGCAGATAGATAGATGATAGAAAGAGAAAGAAAGAGAGAGAGAGAGAGAGAGAGAGAGAGAGAGAGAGAGAGAGAGAGAGAGAGAGAGAGAATTTATTAAGTGCTTACAGCATACCAGAAGCTGTGCTGGAGATACAAATGCAAGCAAGCAAAACATTCCCTGCCCTCAATGATGCTTACATTCTAATGGGAGAATACAACACATACAGGGGGACTGGAAAGCAAGAGAAAGGAGGGAGAAGTATTATGAGAAAGTCAAGGCACACATGAGGCAAGGCAAAAGTGGTGAAAGACTTGCATAATCTACCCACAGAGTTGTTGATATAAAACATGAAATGCTATATAAATGAGTTACTTTTTTTATTTTTTCTTCCTCTGCTGTAATTTCCTATATGACCTTGGGGAAACAGAATTGTATACTGTAAAGAACACTGAATTGGAGAGCAAAAATTTGAGCTTGAAGCTTGTCTTTGCTTCTTTCTATCTGTGTGACATTGGGAAACTTACCTCTCTGGAAATGTATTTCCACACCTTCCAATGAGGTTGGCTGGACTCAATGCTAAGATCCCCTCCAACTCTAAAACTGCAAATCTTGTGATCTTCCATCACAGTTTTCTTGGAATAAAATTGAAACTCCCTCCCCAACTTTGACAGTTGATTAAAAAGTATTTTTAAAGATTATTTTTCTCTAAGTCTTCTTAAAGGAATATTGGCTTTAGAATTAAATGGTGATACAAAGATTACTCAGACAGGGTTCAGATTTCAATCATAGACAAGTAGGAAATAGTGGAACAAATCATCAAGAAAACAAGAACAGAAACTAATATTTAGGATAATATACATATATATATATATATGTGTGTATATATAAAATATGAAATTCCCTGTTCTCTCTGTCTCTCTGTTTGTCTCTGTCTGACTGACTCTCTCTCTCTCTCTCTGGCTCTGTCTCTAATCTGTCTGTCTGTCTCTGTCCGTCTGTCTCTCTGTCTCTGTCTCTGTCTCTCCCTCTTTCTCTCTGTCTCTCTACACACACACACACACACACACACACACACACACACACACACACCCCATATCTATATTTGTAAATAAAAACGCTTTCCCCCTCCAAACCTATGACTCTATCATTTTCCTATTGAGGAAAAGCTATCTACCACTGCAGCACAGCAACCCTTACACATGAAGAATTGTCCAGGACATTGAGACGTTAATGATCTATCCAGGTTCACACAGCCAATGTGTCAGAGGCGAGACTCTAACCCAAGCCTACCTAACTAAGGCACCTCTCCATCTACCATGCTATGATGTTTCTCAAAACCTTGTATTAGCAATATTTCTAAAGGGCCTTATAGTTTCTACCCTGTCAGCTAGGTAGAGAGATAGATAGCGTGCCAGCCCTGGAGTCAGGAAGACTCATCTTCCTGAGTTCAAACCTGGCCTCAGACACTTACTAGTTGTGTGACCCTGGGCAAGTCACTTAACTCTGCTTACCTCAGTTTCCTCATTTGTAAAATGAACTGGAGAAGGAAATGACAAACCACTCCATTATCTCTGCCAAGAAAAACCCAGATGGGGTCATGAAGAGTCAGAAAAGACTGAAACGGTCAGTAACAACAGCAACACTGCCATTTCTACTACAGTCAATTGAGCCAGAGAATGAGTTTTGCAAAAGAAGAGATCCTTGGACTAATAATAGGCCACAAAATTATCCGTGATAATAAATCTCTTAAATGGTTATACTGTTTAAATATAGATATATAAAATATAGTTATATTATCTTTTTAATTTGCATGTGTTAATCTGCAAATACTTAATATGTCACATATTTAAATATATCACATATACTCAAATATGCCCAACATGAACAAGGGATGTTATTTTTTTCAGAAATGCAAATATTTACCAAATAAAAATTTTACTTAGAATTTAAGAGTTTGTCACTTAAACACACAATAATAATACCAGCTGTTGTACGGCTGTTGGAGAAAGGAAATGAGAGCTACAATGCTTTTGTGATTTAATTTCTCTAGCCTACATTACTAAAACACCAATTTTCAAAACACTGTATCTGTCTTTCAGGAATCTGAAAGCAGTTACAAGGAAACAAAATTGCCACCTATTTTTGGCAATGAAACCATATCTAACACAGGGATTTCTCCAGGGTTGTTGCGTCTGAACCTGTTGAAAGCTATGGGCACCTTGGTCAGTAGTCTAGTCAGCAAACACTTACTAAGTACTTACTATGTGTTGGGCATTTTGTGACGCACTAGTGATACAAAGACAAGAGCCAAATCTTGTAATCAGTGTTGGGAATTTGTCCTAGAGTCACATAGGGGATGGCATAGTGAGAGATCAGAAGTCCGAGGGCTGGTCTTGGTGCCCTAGGCCCTCCTATTTACTAAATACATATGACTTGGGCAAGTCAACTTAAATTCTTTGGGCCTGTTTCCTTAGTTATAAAATGAAGCATCCTTCCATCTCTCAACCTACAAATTCAGCCAGTTCTGGCACAGTCACAGCTGTGGTAGTAAAAACAGAGTCAACTTAAGGGACAAAAGATGTCAGGAGTTTAAATGCTGTTTCTGTCACCATCTAGCTGCATGACCTTGGGTAAGTGCCTTAACCTTTCACATTCCTTATCTATAAAATGGTGATAACACCAATATTATCTACTTCACAAGTTTGTTTTGAGGATCAAATGTTATTAGGTATGCAAATCACTTTGCAAATTATAAAACATTATATGCATGTCATTATTATTATTATTATTATTATTATATATGGGGAAACAAGTGACATCTACAACAGCCATTTCTCCTAGAAGACAGCTATATAATCGGTCAGTTGCTCGTTCGTTTTCCAATCAGGCAGGCAGAGAGCCGTTTTCATCGGTTCTTGCAAATGATTTTGTAAGAAAAATGTAGGAAGCAAGGAAGCTATTCACCAACATGATTTAGACCAAGCGCATTCTACCAAGCTGACTCTCGTTGAATATGAAGCCCTTGGGAAAGGGGCGGGGCATTGTTTCCTGGACAGAGTTCTGGGTTCAGGATTCATTGCAGCTCCAACATATACTAGCTGTGTAATCTTCTCTACCATTGCTGCCAATCCAGGTAATGTGGTCAGACCCCTCCTTCCCCCCTCTACGTTTAGTTCTCCTTTGATGTATTGGCTTTCCCCCACTAGAAATGTAAGCTCCTTCAATGCAGTGACTGTCTTTCTTTCCACTTGTACTTGTATTCCCACTGCTTAGCACAGTGCCTGATGCATAAATGCTTGGTCACTGACTGACTGACCTTGGACAAATCCCTTCACTTCCATACACATCAATTTCCCAGTCAATAAAATGGGGGCACAGTCAGATGCCTCCATTTTGCTTAATGGTTTTTCCTTTGTTACAGAGAAGGTTCAATTGGAGGAGGGGAAGGGAGGAAGGAGGATCCCAAAATAGCTGATATAAAACCAAAAAGTATTGATAAAGCATTAAGAAAATAAAATCAGTGTGTGTGGAGGGGAGTTGTGTGTGCTAAGGCCAGAGAAGGGCCTTCAATACTGGGATGTGGAGTTTGTCTTTTACTCAGTAACCAATAGAGATTCACTAATGGTTTCTGAAAAGACAGGAATGATAAGGTCAGGTCTAATGATGTGGTGTAGGAGGCTTCCTGCAACATCAGGAAACCTGCTCTGTGATCTCTTTGAGCTGCTGGGCTGGTAGGGCGTATAAGTAGCAAAGTGTCTCTACCTCCTCCTCTCTAAGCACAAGAAGCAAAATATACTAAAAAATGTCCTCAACCTTTTGAAGGAGACTTTATGATCCCTTCAGGTACCAAATGAAGAATATTGCTTGACCTGTACATAAACGTATGCCTACTGTAGGGATTTTCTCAGCCCCTCAGCTTGAGTAGGGAGCTCACTGCAGGATTTCTAGGATGAATTTAAGAGCTTTGTCAAGGTTCCATTCTAACAACTCTCTTTACTGATGATGAAGCATGATACCCACCTCATAACAGAGAGGTTACGGAATCAGAATACCAAAAAAGACATACATTTTCCAACATGCAAATATGGGAATTTGTTTTGTTTGATTATGAATATTGGTCACAAGGGTTTGGTTTTTTTTGCCATCTCCCCTGAGAAGGGGAGGATGATAGGAGGCAGGGCAGTAGAGAGAGAGAGAAACAGAGACAGAGACAGAGACACAGTGAGACAGAGAGAGACACAGAGACACAGAAAGACAGACACAGAGACAGACAGAGACAGAGAGAAACAGAGAGAGAACAGAGAGACAGAGAAAGACAGAGACAGAAAGAGACACAGAGAGAGAGACAGAGAGAACAGAGAGACAGAGAGAGAAAGACAGACAGAGACACACACACACACACACACACACACAGAGAAGAGAGACACAGAGAGAAAGAGACTGAGACAGTGCTAGAGACAGGAGAGAAAGAAGGAAGGAAGGAAGGAAAGAAGGAAGGAAAAATGGGAGGGAGGGAGGGAAGGAAGGGAGAGAGGAAAGGAAGAAGGAAAAGAGAAGGGAGGGAGGGAGGGAAAGAGAGAGGAAAGGAAGCATTGTTTTAAAAATGAAGAGGAAAGAACAGAAAGAATGATAAAAAGAAACAGAAACAAGCTGGGTAGCTTTGAAAGCTACAGGTTGACTATATTTAATATTTTAAAAGAAAAACAAACTGCACATAATAGAGATCTGAAGTCTCATGTGCCACCTTCTTCTGCTCTACTATGTATATGGAAATGTCTACTTTCATGTTTAAGTTCAGAATAAAAAAATGTAAATAAACATATGCTTTTGAATACATGAGAAGCACGGGGAAACAACACTGGTCTTAGAGTCAGATGATCTAGGCCAGAGGTATTATACAGGAGGCTTGGGGACCACAACACTTCCAAGTAAACTGAGTACACTGGAACTAGATTAATATGTAATTGGGAAATAGTTAACAAAATAAATAAAACTACAATAAAACAAAGATAATATTACATTTTAAAACTAAGTCAATACCCAGCCCTCGGGGATCATTATATACAGTTTAGTTTCTACTTGAGTGTAACACCATTGATCTAGGTTATGGTCCTGGGCTCTTACATTTATCAGCTGTATGACCCTGGGCAAGCCACAAAATCTGAGTATCAGTTTTCTCATCTGCAAAGTAGGATAATATTATTGTACTAGTTGCCTTGCAGAATTGATATGAAAAGAATTCTGCAAACCTTAAAGACCTTTTTTAATGTCCTGGACCCCCTTGGCAGTTTGGTGAATCCTATGAGCCTCATCTCAAAATGATTTTTTGAGCACATAGGATTGATCGCAAAGGAAACCACTTACAGTGAAATAAAGGTATCCAATTTTTTTACATTCATAGATCTAGATTAGGAACACCTGCCTTAAAGGTATAGCCCTTTGATTCCAGCAGCATAAGGAACTCCCAGGTAAGGAGACCCCTTCTACCAATACATGTTGGCACCTTCCATTTCTAGTCTTGAAGCATTGCCTTGATCACTGGGAGATTAAGTAACTTGTCCAGGACCAAGATTCAGTACTTGAATCCAGGTCTTTGTGACCTTCTCTCTCTCCAAATACATCACACTACCTCCAAAACCATAAAGGTCTATTTAAATGAGAGTTACTCCTAAATTATTATTAATCCTTGCTCATATTTCTGTCTTCAACATTCATCTGAAAGGACTGAATTAAATGGTGTATTTCATACTAATAAAGTACTTTACAAACATTAATTCAGTTGACCCTCTTAACACCCCTATGAAATGTTACAGGTATTGATAGGTTTCTTATACAAATCCATATCCCTAGGGCTCAGAGATGGTAATTAACTTGACCAAGTCACACAGCTAATAACTGACAAAGGGCAGATATGAAACTGGGTCTTGGCTAACTACTAAATCCAGCATTTTTCTACCAACCCAGAAAGACACCACATAATTTCATTGGAACCTAAGACCAACCCTTAGCAGTGAATGATTCAAATATCATCCTCTTTCTGAGGGAAGACACTGATTCTCAGAGAAGTCAAAGTGTTTTGATCCAAGTCCACAGCAGAAAATTAACAGCAAAGCCTAGAATGAAATTCAGGACTTTTCCCACCACTCTCTCCTACCACCTGTCAGGGAAATCCTTACACAGAAGTAAACACCTCCACTCCCAACCATAATCCATCCATCATTCAATCAATAAGCAATTTATTGAGTGCTTACTATGAACCAAGTCCTGTCCTGGGCACTGGGATATATAACCCCTCCCCCCCCCCCAAAAAAAGAAGAAAAAGGAAAAACAGCCTCTGTCCTCAAGTAACTTACATTTTTTTTAAGGAGAAACAACATACACATACAGAATCTTTGAATATAACATACACATATATCTGGTATGTACTATATCCAAGGCACTAGACTTGGTACTAGATACACAAAAGACATATGACAAACTACTTGTTCTCAAGGATCTTGCTAGAGCTATTGGAAGATAGTGATCATTTTATAAACAGAGATTTCAAAATCCAGTAACTTTTTACCAAGTACTACACGGTGCTTACCTCCATCCAGTACCACAATGCCATGATGTCCCAGAGCTCACAGCCCTTTAAAGGCATCACTTATTCAGCGCAGCTGCTAAATAATCACAGCTCAATCCAATTTTAAAAGCCTCGCTACATTGGCTAATAAAATTTATACGCCAATATGGGACAGAATAAATGCCTCCTTACAAACTTACAGCATCTTTCTAAAAATCAGCATAGGCTAAAGATCGATTTCCTAAATCATTTTAGGGATGACATCAGTGAGGGGGGCAGGGGAGAAGTGGAGAAGGCTGGAGGCCATGCCATGGGATGATCATCAAAAGGAACAGTGCATATAGCTGTTCTCGAGTATCTGAAGGAGTGTCATCCAGAAGAAGAATTATACTGTTCGGCTTGGCCCCAGATGGCATAACTAGGAGTAATGGAGGAAATTCCAAGGAAGAAGGTTTTGGCTCATCTAAAGGGAACTCTTATCAGTGCTGTCCAAAAGGAAAATGGGTTGTCCAGAGAGACAGTGGATTTCCTATCTCTGTAAGTCTTCTAGGGGAGATGTGACGGCAACTTATCAGGGAAAATGTAGAGCCACATGTTAGCCTAGATAGCTTGAGGTGTTTCCCAGCTCTGGGGCCCTGGGATTATAGTTGGCACAGCTAGTGTGAGGTCAGTGGTTCATGGGATTTAGACCTAGAAGAAAACTTAGAGATCATCTCATTCAAACTCCTAATCTTACAGTGAGGACCAAAGAGGTCAGGTAACTTGCTCAAAGTCACAGAGGTTAATTAAGAGACTGTCAATAGATCTTTTAGAGCTAGAAGGGGCCTTAGAGCTTTAGTCCCACCCTCTTTGTTCTGAAGAAGGAGAAAGTGGACCCTAGAGCGGTTAACTATCTTGCCCAAGGTCACAAAATCAGTAAGTAGCTGGGCCAGAAATTGAGTCTAGGACCTCTGACCCCAAATCCAAGACTGTACATTTCTACTCTACCAGACTCCCTCTTTAGCATAACTAGTGCCCAAATCCCAAGCCCCTGAACTCAAAATCTTGTGTTCATCCTACCACACCACACTGTTTCTTTCTCCTCATGGTTAATTTTGAAGTCAAGCCATTGTAGATTGACAGCTCACAGAAGCCAATAAACCATTCTTTATTCCTTTGTAGGGAAGGCTGGGGAAAGGAAAGGCAGGGAGGGAGAGGGAAGACAGGAAATGTGGAGTAGGTGAGACATAGCCCATCTTCCTGGAGGTTATACCCTAGTAGGGTAATTATGACATAAATAATTAATTATAGTAGAAGTATTAGTGCTTTCTATATTCTGTAAATGACAGGTGGCAGGTATAGTGCTTTAAGGTTTGCAAAATGATTCACAGATTTTTTTTTTCTGACAACAACCTGGGGAGGTAGGTGCTATTATTATCTGCATTTTACAGATGAAGAAACCAAAGCAAAAAGAGGTTAAGTGACTTGTCCAGGGTCATACAACTAATAAGTGTCTGAGGCCAAATTTGAACTCAGACCCTTCTAACCACCAAGTCCAGGGTTCTATCTATCTAATGTAGTTTTTTTCTTTTGAGAACATTAAATGGGATGTGTTGTCCTGGTTATGAGGTGGCCTGGAATTGCTCAGATTTCCCTGCTTGCTTCCTTGTTTGTCACTGCCCTAGAAGCAGGAGGTGGGGCATGAGTAAAGTTATTTAAAGATTTTCCTAATGCTTTGGTTGGCTCATCACAAACCCACTGTGACATTGAGAAGTTTCCTAATGAACTGAGAATGTACTAATGTACTTGGTATTGGAAGAATGAACCAATGATCTCAATCCAGAGATTCTAGGTAGGCAAATACATTCAGCCAGGCCGTGTTTTCTGAAGAGATCATATTTGCCTAGGGAAAATTAGCCTAAGGTAATTTCTAAGAAGCTCCTGGCCACCAGCATGGTAAAGAGAAAAGACCACTAGGTCTGGAATTTAGAAGATATAGGGTCAGAGCCTCAGCTCTGCCACTGGGTAATATGGGGCAACTCACTTAATGTTTATGTTCCTTGGCTTCCTCAACTGTAAAATGAGTGAGTTGAACTAGATGACCTCGAAGATCCCTTTCAGCTCTAAATCTATGACCCTGTGACCTATTCTGGAACAAGATAGATGTCTTTTTTTAAAACTTTTGTTTTATTTTTAATTTATGAAATAAAAGAAGCATTTCCAAAACACAGTATAAAAAAGATGATTGCACATGAAATTGAAAATCTATTATGTACAACTTGTTATTCCTTTTCAATATATAATTAAGTTATCATGCAATATTTTTTCCTTTCTTTTTCTTCCCTCCCCTCCGCCTCCCCCCACAGCTCCCAGAGATGGCTACCATTAAACCTAGGAACGATATAGACAAACTTGTGAACAACTTTTTATGCAAATAAGATAGAGGTCTTTCACAGGCATATACTGCCAGATACAATCCTTTGGTAGGTCACCTTTATTTAGTTATTTATTTTTCTTACATGGGAAGGTTCACAGGGGGTGGTGGCAGGGGGAGCTGACAGCATAACATCAGGATATGACTGCAAGGCTTTTTAAAAAGGCATCAATAAAACTTTAAAACTTCCATGCCAATCAGCAGTCATTACCAATCAGAGAAATTAAGGAAAGATTCACAAAAGAGGCAGCATTGAGGATTTAAGCACAGTTGGGAGCAGGAAGCAAAGAGGCAGGAAAGCATGAGGTCATGTAAGAGATGGCAGGTAGAGAATATAGAGGAAATTACTATGAAATAAGGCTAGAAATGCAAGGTAGCCCTAGAAGATGGAAGACCTTGAATGACAAACTAGGTTGAATTTGACAGGGTAAGCCAACAGGGTACCACTGAAGGGAACATTCAGAAAGAGTGCCATGTTTGGACCCACTCTGTCTGATACATTATCTGGCTCCAAGGTGAAGGATGAATTGGGGTTATGAGAGTAGAAGAATGGAGATCTGTTAAGAAGCATTACTGCAGACAATTGATAATGAGGGCTAGCACTAAGGTAGGGGCAAAAGGAATGGAGCATATGGGATAGATGTAAACGATTAATGGAAGAGAATGGACAATATTGTGAGTGACTGGATATAGATAGTGAGGGCAATGGAAAGAGCCTTCCTTGATTCTCATTTCTGTAAATCCCTTTTTAATTCCCCTCTTACTTTTCTCTTATCTCCCTTCCTGAACCCCTGATGCTATATTCTTCCAGTGGGCCCATTTCAGTGGCAACAGAAAGGACATGGTAGTTGTTCTGTTATTAGTTTGAGATTTACACTGATCAAATTAAACAAGTAATCATCCCCAAGATGAGACAGTTCACCAAAAATGTCACCAGTTTGTTATGTTTCACTAAAGAGAGAATTTCTGTCTTAGAGAAGTTTTGTTGGTTTTCCACAAAATCTGATAAGCAGAGGAGTTATTATTAATTAATCAAAAAATCAACAAGATGCATTAAGCACCCACTAGGCAACAGGCACCAGGCCTTTGTACCCTGGGAGCAAAAAGACAAAAATGACAGAGGCTCTTTCTTCAAGGAGATAATGCCCTATGAGGGGAGAAAATGTGTGCAGACCTAAGCATCTGCAGAATATAGAAATGCAAGTTACTTTTCTAGGAGGGCACAATCAGCTAGGAAGTGGTTCATGTGGCAATTGAGTTCAGGCTTGAAAGAAAATGAGGGACTTTAAGATCTCAAGTGAGCAGGAAGAACACTGTAGGGATGGGGACCAACCAGAGCAGACATAGAGAATGGGAATAGATGTCATGAATGATGAACAAGAAGGTGGCCAATGGGTCTACACTGGAGAGGAGTGGTCCTTAACCTTTTGGCATGTGTTATGAACACCTTCGTCAGTCTGATGAAGCTGATGGACACCTTCTCCAAGCAATGACTTTAAATGCATAAAATCAAATACAGAGAATTACAAAGGAAATCAATTATACGGAATTACAGTTATCAAAGTATTTAAAAATCAAATTCATAAACTCCAGGTTAGGAATTCAAGCTCTAAAGTATCAGAAAGGGAGTAAAGTGTAATAAAACTGGAAAGATAGGTTGGGGCCAGGTTGTATTTTAAACGCCAAACTAAAAAGACTGCATTTGATACTAAAGGCAATTGGGAGCCAATAGAGTTTATTGAGCAGGGAAGTGACATGATTAGATCCATGTTTATGGAAGAAATCACCTTGGCAGCTGTGAGAAGTATGGATTGAAGAAGGTAGAGACTTGAGGCAGGAAGACTAATGAGGGAGTTATTCAATGGTCCTTTTGAGAGGTGGTGAGGGCTCAAACTCTCATAAGATGAGATTTGAAGATGTAGATATAGAAATGAGAAGATGTGACAACTGATTGCATATGTGGGATGGGAAGAGAGGAATAAAGGATAACACTAAGGTTGAGAATCTGAAAAACTATAAATATGGTAGTGCCCTTCAAAGAAAAAAAATAATTTAGAAGAGAACTAACTGGCTTTAGGGGGAAAAAGAAAATGAATTCTCTACTGATCAGGTTGAGTTTAAAATGTCTATTGGACATCTAATTTGCATACAAATGTATATGTGTACACATATATGTATGTATATGCAAATATAGTCAACAAAGAAATACACATGGTTGAAGCTTTAATAGTTTGAAGATGCGCTAAGATTGTGTATGTGCATATACATATATAGTATTGTAAAAATATCTGATTTACATATAATATGTGTATGCACACACATATACATGTATGTATATGTGTATATGTATTATAGTACACACAGACATACACATGGTTGAAGCTTTAATAGCTTGAAACTGCATGAAGACTTTCAGGACACTGTGTGAATGCATGTACATGTGTATGTGTGTTTGTCTGTCTGTCTGCCTAGGTATGATAAACTCATGGAAGCTGATAAGATCACCAAGTGTGAAATGAATAAAAAGAAAAGGGAAGAAAAGATAGGAGAGGAGAGGAGAGGAGAGGAGAGGAGAGGAGAGGAGAGGAGAGGAGAGGAGAGGAGAGGAGAGGAGAGGAGAGGAGAGGAGAGGAGAGAAAAAGGCCCAAGACAGAGCCTTGGACTCTGCCCAAAAGTAGGGTGCATAATATGGATGATGAGCCAAATGAATAATAAGACAGGTGGGGAGAGAACCAGGAGAGCTCAAGGTCATGCAAATCCAGAGAAGAGAGACAAGTATTCGGCAGGGGAGGATGATGGAGAGTATAAAATGAAGCTGAGTGATAGTGAAGAATAAGTCCTGAGACAAGGCCTTCAGATTTGGTAATGAAGAGATTATTAGTAACTTTAGATAAAATAGTTCCAGTTGAGTAATGAGGTTGGAAGCCAGATGGCAAAAGTTTGGGAATTGAGAGGAGAGAAAGCAGAGACAAAGTACAGGCAGCTTTTCTAGGTTTTTGGCTGGGGGGGAGGAGATATCTAGGATAATATGGGGGGGATAGGATATAGTGAGGATATTTAAAGAATAGAGGTTACCTGGGCAGCAGGGAAATAACTAGGCAATATGGAGAGACTGAAGATTAGAGAGATGGAATACTCGTAGTGATAACTGATCTGCCTAAGAAGACGAGGGGATAGGACCTGGAGTATATATAGAGAGAGGCTGGCTTTGGCGAAGAGAAGGGTCACTTCTTTGTCAGAGACTGTATTAAAGGAAGAGAGAACAGGAGATGAGGTCAAGGCATTTTGAAATTTATAGAAGAGGATATGGCTCCCTCAGCAAACTCATTTTATTCTCACATCTGCACTAAATCAATCTTCCAGGTAAGTTGAAGTCAAATTTATCATCCACTCCTATTTTATAGATCAGAAAATGAGGCAGGTCAATTCCCACAGGTCATTCAAAGAAGATGCCCCTTGACCTAAATCAATTGATTTGAAAAACACCCAGAGACAATTTTTAAAATCTGATGTTTAAATAGATTTTACCTCTGTATTTTAAAATAAACTCTATTCTCTAGTAAATGTAACAGGTTCTACAAATACAGGTTCCAAATGACAACAAAGCAATTTCAGGGAACACTGGTGCCAACTCTTATAAAATGGCTGTGTGGCATAGTGGAAAGAGCCCTGAATTCATGATCAGGCTATTTGGGTTTAAATCCAGGCTCTGCTATTTTCTCCCTGTGTGACCTTGGGCAAGAGGCTTAACTTCTCTGGGCCTCAGCTTCCTCAGCATTTGTATAATGAGGGAGCTAGACTTGATGGTTTCCCCTAGCTCTAAAAGTCTTATATTATTATTCTAGTACAGATTGAAGCATGTGACAGTAAAAGATATAAGGGGTCAGCTGCTGGCTAAAGCTAATTCACCCCCTTTACAGTATAGCTTGGAGGAGGCCAAAGGTCAGAGAGGCAATGTAATTTAGGTAAACTTTTGTAAAATGCATACTGAGAATGATCACTAGTTACTGTGTCTTATATCTTTCATGTTCAATATACATTGATTGAGTGCTTAGCTGGACCTTGAGTCAGAAAGGCACGTGTTCTGAAGCTCCAGGTTCAGACACTCACCAGCTTTATGACTCTGAACAAGTCATTTAACCACTATCTGCCTCAGTTTCCTTATCTGTAAAATGGGGATAATAAAAAGCACTTACCTTCAGAAGTTTTAATCCAGATAAAAATAAGATCATATTTGTAAAGTGTTTTACAACCATTAAAGTGCTATCTAAATGCTCGTTATTGTTGTTGGTCTATACCTGGAATTTTTCAATACAAATTTGTGATCCTTCAGGCATCCTTCATCCTTGTCATGCATCTGAGCTCCTGTGCCACCAATTCAGGCCTTTCCATTACTCTGTGTTAATAAAAAGAATGAAAGAAAGAAAGAGAGAAAGAAAGAGAGAGAGAAAGAAAGAGAGAAAGAAAGAGAGAAAGGAAGAAAGGAAGGAAGAAAGGAAGGAAGAAGGAAAGGAAGGAAGAAGGAAAGGAAGGAAGGAAGAAAGGAAGGAAGAGAAAAGAATATAGTTTCTCTATTCTTCTAATAGGCAACAGTAGTGAGCACCTGGCTTGCAGTTAGAAAATCCAGGGTATGAGCAGCTTTGTTGCTTACCTCAAGCAATGAACCCTGGAGCGCAGTTTCCTTATATCAATCAGTCAATCAGCTAGCATTCATTGAGCACCTATTCATGTGACAATACAGGTAATATACATTGTGTAATGTGCTAATACTGTGCTAATTTATGCACACTGGATAATTACTGCACTCTATTCTTATAAAGATCAAATGAGCTAATGTAAGCAAAACGATTTAAAAACCTTAAATCAATACATAAATATAAGCTGCTATTAGGGGAATAATGGTGACTATTCTACCTACCTGTGCTGGGAAGATGGAACAATGTATGTGGAAGGATTTAGGGTTACACAGATTTAATATACACCTTACGCTGCCTAGGCAGTATGACCCAATGGAGAGAAGGCTGGCCTTAGAGATGGGAAGATCTAGATTCCAGGTCAGTCTCTGACACTCAATGGCTGACAGATCCTGGGCAAATTATTTAACACAGTAGTTCCCTAGGTGATTCTCTAAAACCTAGAAAACAAATTTATATTGGTGGAGGGAGTTTCCTCACTCAGAATTCCCTAAACCAAAACCACAGGTCTAGCTCATTTCTAAATTTCCCCCACAGGGTACATGAACGGATAAAACACCAGGCAGATTAAATACTGGTGGCAAATTCAGTGATGTTTCTTGCATTAAGCTTAACTTTTTGCACCCTTACATTCTGGGGCACATTGAATTAACCAAAATATTATTTCTATTCTGGATTCTCAATTTTAAGTTTAGAGTTTCCTGTAACTTTAAAAAGTCATAAATTAGTTCTTTTCTGTGTTATTTTGCTAAGGCATCACACAACTGATCCTTCAACCTCTCATAAAAGGCATTCCTTCATTTTGGCACTTGGACAAATCTCCCTACTCTTGGCATGCAAAAAGCCCAAGGACTCTTTTGACTTTGCCCACAGAGTATGAAATGGCTCTAGGAAGAGTGGAGAAGAAATATGGAAGCTTTTACAGCATCATAAGTGACAGCATGTGGATCATTAGCAGGGACAGATTGTTTTAAGCCTGTTACGCTATAATAATCAATGAAAAACAACCAATTTCTGTGTGCTACACATCTCCAAACATGCTTTCTTCCCTTCTACACTGCTATCAAGTTAATATTACATGCTGATTTACTTATGCTGTACCTACCATAAAGGAAAACTTGTTTCAAGCACAGAATGGAACAAAGATTTGGAGTCAGTGGACCCTGGGATCAAGGTTCAAATCCTGACTTCTACCTTGTTGCCTGTCTAATCCTGGGTAAATCATTTACCCTATGTGGGTCCTACTCTCTTTTTATCTATAAAATGGAGAAGCTGGACAAGATGACTTCTAAGGTCTCCTCCAGCTCTACATTCTATTATTCTATTATCAATAACACGCACTGTTAATAAATAGCACTGAAAAGGCATAAATTAATATGTTCAGTATGGTAGATCACAAGACTAATGTATAAATGAAAGAACCTTGGATATGACGAGAATCAGAGCATTTAGGTAGCTGAAGAGCATATGAACTTAGACTGTGAATAGCTGCCTGAAAAAATTTAAGCTATAATAAATTGCCTTTGAATGTAACTGCCTCCAGTTCTGTACCTCAGCTTTCTCATCTCCAAAATGGGGATATACCTTCAATATCTACAAGTAAGAGAACTTTATTTTTTTTTCTCTAGAGCCAATGCAACAATCTATGCATAAACCCTTTGTAGCCCTAAGACATTACACAATCATTGATTCAAGCAGAAAGGGACCCGAGGGTTCATTTAGTCTAGTCTAACTCCTTTATTCTATACATGAGGAAGTCAAATCCCAGAAAGCTGGTGACTTGCCCAAGGTCCAGG
Source organism: Trichosurus vulpecula (assembly GCF_011100635.1). Taxonomy (NCBI): domain Eukaryota; kingdom Metazoa; phylum Chordata; class Mammalia; order Diprotodontia; family Phalangeridae; genus Trichosurus; species Trichosurus vulpecula. The sequence continues at coordinate 87,081,583 of NC_050580.1, read as the reverse complement.
GGCAGGAAGTGACAAAACCTGAGTTTGAACTCAGAACTTCTCATTCTAAAATCAGTACTCTCAGATGTTATTATCATCACTCTAATACTAACTGGATGGATAGCCATGGGCAAGCTATTGCTGTTCTGAGGTTCAGCTCCTCCCCTGGAAAACCAAGGGGATCTGTGATTTGTAAGTTGAAAGCCCTAAAGATACTTCTCCCTCCTTTCATTCATACCGGATGAAGAATGTCATTACCAATTAGGACTTCTGGAAGTCTAAGAATTAAATACTCCTCGATGACAAACCAAATTGGGGGCAGGGAGGGGAAGTGTAAGAGTTTAATTCATTTTTGTAAATTTGAGACCAGCATCCAAAGGCTTCCAATGAGCTTCCATTTTACTCCTGAAAATTGCATCCCATTAACTCATGAAATATGAATGACAATAAAAGGAATCTCTTTGTTAGGGAACAAAGCTGTCATACAATCCCACAGCCATCCAATCATAGAAAGTGCAAGAAGAGAAGGATTACAAGAGAGAGGCTGTGAAGTTTAGGCTGTGATGAGCTGTCTGAAAAGAGTCAAGCCATAATAAGTTGCCTTTGAACCTAAATGCCTCCTCAGCAAATGCTCTTTGAAGAATCTATTTCAGACTGCCAGCAGCCTGCATTTCAGGACCATTCTTCACAATCTCAAATATGCATTACCAAGCAGGGCTAACTGTTTCTCAGTCAAAGTGGAAAGAGAGGGAGGAAAATGCTTTAGGTAAGAATTTTAACTAATGTCTGCTGATATACATCGTGTGTGTATGTCTGTGTATATATGTGTGTGTGTGTGTGAGAGAGAGAGAGACAGAGAGAGACAGACAGACAGAAGGAGAGAGAGACAGAGAGAGACAGAAAGAGAGAAGGAGAGATAAAGGGGGAGAGGGAGGGAGGGAGAGGAAGGGAGGGAAGCAGCTTTATGTGGATAGAACACCTGAATTTAAGTCTTTCCTAAGATACAAACAAAATTGAGCGACCATAGGCAAGTCATCTGATCTCTCAATACCCATCCCCCCACCCCCCACCCCCCCGCAACTTGCTAAGGCCATATATTACAGAGAAGTTGTAGATCTGAATCAGTAGAAGGTATTTCCACACTAGGAGTTCTCCCCATCAATGAAATCATACGTTCAGACACAGAATACCTATCCATCCATCCATCCATCTATCTATCCATCCACATCTATCTGTCTATTTATCTATCTGTCTATCCATCCATATATCTATCTATGTCTATCACTCATACTTAAGGCTGAGGTCAAGTAATTGGCCAATTTCAGCCTATGTTTTATGTGTAAGTATATGTTATTTATACATACATATATAAATATATATTTATACACTTACATACAAATATATACACATGTATAAATAATGTGTATATACACACACAGAATAGATATCTAGTGATTAGTATATACAAATCTATATATCATAAATACATGCATACACACATAAATATGTTTCTCTGATAGTAAAGTATTATATGTATGTATGTGTATATTGTGTTTCATATTGTATAGATACATACAATTTATCTATACAGTATACAAGTCTAATTTCCCACCACTCCAATATTATATATAATATACAGTATGTACATATTTCACATATATGCACACAACACACATATATTATGTATGTATAAATACCCACATATTGAATATGGGTTAAACATGATCAGTCAATTCACCTCAGTTCAGAAGGCATTCCCTCCTAAGGCTGTGATATTACTTCATACATTTTAATGACTTGGATCTTGGGTTCCCCTCACAAGATGGCATACAATTTGTTGAAAAGTAAAAATAAAAACAAAAATTCCTGAGTCAGCGCCATGGAGACCCTCTTTCACTCCTCAACACATTCCCCTCTCCCACTCTCTTCCCTCCCCATCTTATCTCCTCATGCTCTGTCTCCATTCAGTGAAGATACTGACACATCTTACCCCACTGGATGGTGCCCCCAAATCACAGAGACCAACTAGGGATACCGCAGCCGCTGCGGATCTATTCAAGCTGCTCTGCTCTGGGGAGCGCCAAAAGATCCTGTGTCAAGCTTCATTAGGAAGATAGGGACCCTGCGCACTGGAGGAGTGAGAAAGGGAGAGGAGGGGGGAAAGGAAAGGGAAATGGAAAGAGAGACAGATAGAGAGCGAGAGCAGAATGGAGGGGGGGGGGGGGGCGGAGAAGAAGAAAACAAAAGTTCACAGCCCTTCTGCTTTTCAGCGGAACAGTCTAGTTAACCCGGGAACAATATAATCGGGGAGGAAGCTCCTCTCGGGCCTCTAGGCTGCACATTGGGTTAAGGTTATCTGTAGCGTGCCAAGGCTTTAGGCAGAAACTCTCCAATCTAGCTGACCTCTGATCCTTGGGGGTGCGATTCCACCATGCACCAATGCTCAGGGAGATTCTAATCCGTCCCCCCCCACCCCCGCCGCCCTTCTCTCTCCTCCCCATCCTTCTAGCAGAATTAAACTCCTTGAGAGCAAAGATGTTTAATTTTTGTCTCAGCATCCCTGCACCTTAGCCCGGTGCCTTCTACTCAATTCAGTTCCATACGACAAGCATTGTTAAGCGCCAACTGCGTGCCAGGCAGATTTAGCCACTGGGAATAGAAACACCAGTCGCCTATGATGTGCACTTACTTGACACATAGTACCCTCTTAATCTATAAGACACTCCAACGTTTATAAAAAGCGCTATGCAAACAGCTCATTTGATTCTCACAACAACCCTGGGAGGTAGGTGCAATTATCATCCCCATTTTATAGATAAAGAAACTGAGACAGACAGAGGTGAACTTTACAAACATTATTTCATTTGATCCTTACAACAACCCTGATAAGTAGATGCTATTATTATCTCCACTTCACAGATAAGAAAATCGAGGCAAACACCTGTTAAGTGACTTGCCAGGGTCACAAAGCCACTAAAGTGTCCGAAGTTAATTCTGAATTCAGGTCTTCCAGATCCAGGTTCAGCGTTCTATCCAATATGCCACCTAGTTAAATGCCTGTAGTGAGGATTTGAAATGAATTCGAATGAATTCCCTTCTTCCCGACCTACCCCCAGTCTTCACGATCCCCAACGTTCTCCAGTCCTCGCCCCACCAGCAGCAGGCGTCCTAGATCTTGTGGGGATCTCTGAAGAAAGCCAGAGTTCCCTCCGCCCAGGAAGAGCAAGTCACCTCGCTACTCGTCCAGGGTAAAAGAGGAACCCACGTTCGGGCTTCCTCCTTCCGAGGAAATGCAGTTCTGTCAAAAACGCGCGTGACGTTGGAGGGAGACCTGAGGGTGAGTGGGAAGGAGGTAAAGAGAGGAGGGGGAGGAGGGAGAGGAAAACTGGGAGCGCCTGCCGGTAACTTCTCACCAAGTGCGCTTTGCCCTCACCAGCCTCACCACGCATTCTTCAAGAAGCAGCGGGATACCCGACGCTCTGCCAAGCACTAAGCGCCCATTGCACTCACTCTGAGACGCTCAGAAAGCTGCCCCGGAGAAGATGCAGCTCCAAGCCTGAAGATATAGAGTTGGTCCGCCTGCCCTGGGGGCAAAGCCGGAGGAAAAGCAGCAACTTCCTCAGGGCATCTACAGCTCTTCAGAGCCACTCCGTCCCCAGTCCCCAGAAGAGCCTCACGTAACCCCCTCTGCTGTCCATCCCCAATAGGCCAGGCTCCAATCCGCACCCTCCATGCCCCCCACCCCCCGCTCCTCATGACCTGGGGCCGCCCACTAGGAATTCTCAGCCTGGTCCCGCCACCCGTGCGCGCGTTCATTCCGCGGACCTAGAGGAGGATCGTTGCTCTCTGAACCACCCCCTCCCCTGGTCCCCACTCATTCTCCTGTCCAGTCGGTATGCCCCGCAAGGGGTATGCCCCTCTTGTCCCTCTGGACCCCTCATCCAGCCCTACTTAATCTCTCTCAGGCTTTCAGGAGAGATTCCCCAAACCTTCTCCCACGTAAACCCCGAGGGCCGCTGAAACTCACTCCATTCAGCTTCAGCAGCCTTCTCCCGGGCGCTTCCCGCAGCTCGGGGAGGGGATGAGCAAGACCAGACCGGGGAGGCTCGAAAGCCCCTTCCCCTCCCCCAAGCGACGTTCTCCCCAGAGCTCAGCTCCCTGCCTCTGGCTGCCTGGAGGAGGACTGCCGGCTAGCCAGGCGCGCGCTCGCGTGCAGCCCCCGGGCGGATCGGGAGATGTGGGTTGGGAGGAAGAGAGGGAGGGAGGGAGGGAGGGGGCGGTGCAGCGAAGGGGGCGGGGTGGTTCAGACCTGGGTCTCAGCTCTGCCAACTCCTAAGTTCATTGTCTACGTCCTTAGCCCGTCGCTCTCGCTGCTGCTACCGCCGTCTTCTCTGCTACTGCAGCCGCCGCCGCCGCCGCCGCCACCGCCTCTGCCGCTAGAGGAGTGCGGGGTGGGAGAGGGAGGCTGTGCGCACGCAGCTTCGGGTCCCTGTGTCTCCGAGGCGCTCTACAGCCTTGGGGTGTCTGGCTGCGACCGCTGCAGCCACCGCAGCTCCCTCCAGCCGCTGCTTCCCACCCCAGCCTTGGAGCTGGGAAACCCTGGTCACTGCAAACCCTGTCCACCCTCACGCACACATGCATGGGAAGAAATTCACTGGTTGTGAATGTGTGAGTGTGTGTGTGTGTGTTTAATCACATGTTTTCACTAATTGTGGGTGACGAAACTTGTACCTGGAGTGTACAAACAGGGGCCCCCATAAAGGCGATCTCGAGTCCTCTTTAAATGCTCCCTGATTCGGCTGATGACCAAAGAGAGGAAAAAAAATGTCCAAGAATGAAGTGAATACAACACGTTACTGATAAACACTCCGATCGCCTTCTCAACCACCCCTCCCGCTCCCGTGGCTGTGGGACACAATTCGCCTCCAATTTGCAATGTGCAATTAAGAAGTTTTAGCTCAGTGGGTTTGGCTGTTGTTGTTATTCTTGCCTTGAAGTAAACACTTTATTTTTTTTAAGTGATGCTATGATACAATTAAAAAGCAAACAGAAAAACTCCGTCCAAATGGACAGCAGCAATTACTCACTGCCAGGGACATTCTGAAATAACTTCAAGGTCTGGAGTCAACCCATACATTGATATTCAAGGCCACAGCACATATGGGGTGGGTGCCCACTTTTTTCCTTTTTTTTCTGATCAAGGGGACCCTTGCTTCTTGTCAGCCATGAATGTTTGCTTATGCTTGGAGTGCAAAGGCTCAAAGAGATTCCAGTTCCATGGTTTGCCACAACTGACTCAGAGGCAGCTGCCTGAGGAAAACACCTGGTTAAGGCTCAGAAGAAGCCTGTAATTTGAATATGTTTAATCTCCTTTCTCAGGATTGAAGATGCTGTCAGTTAAGAAATGGACACTTCACAGAAATCTGAAAAATAGGCTTACTTAGAAGAAAAAATGCTGTAGTGTTTAGTGTGTATGGAACTGGTATGTCCTGTTTTCTGAAATCATAATCTTTTTATTCCCGCTTTAACTTCAGGGTTCCCCCCCTCATAGTTCACAGTGATGTCATAAACCTCTCCATAGCAACTAATTGTGAGGTTATAATCAGGGGATTATAACTTCAGGCAGGGGGAAAATAGGAGGAATAAATGAGTTCTTCAAAACAACATCCTGTTTTCATGCAAAATACTAATCTAAAATAAAATATCTACCAAGAAAGATTAATGGGGAAAATAGACTTAGCAATGTTTGCTTGGAATAGATCCGTTTTTCATGTAGAACAACTGAGCCTTTAAAACAACGACAAAAAACTACCCCCCCCCCAAAATACAATGAACTCCTTTTTGCTACATTCACAATTCCCAGTAGATGATGATGCCATTTTTCAAATTCTTACATAGCTGCTTCATTTGGGTTTATTTATTAGCTACCAAGAAAAGACCCCTTTTTTCCTCAGTAAGGTTTATATAGACAAATAATTGCATCAGTGGGGACTCAGAGTCACAAAGTGACTAAAGAGAGTTGGTTGTACATATGTAGATAGAAAAGGCTCTCCGCCAGACAGCCATCAGTTCATGGTGTCCAACTGGTTTAAACAAACATAAAGAATGTTAGAGGCAAACAGCAAAAGGAAATTCCCCTCCTGTAAGCTTGAATGGGGAAAATATTCAGTGACCACACATACCGAGGTCTTTCCTTCTCTCTATGTAAACACATAACTCAGTTATGGAAACAGACCAGTGTGAGCACACATCCCTTCCAAATTCATATGCTAAGAATGAGAGTTGACATGTTGTAAATTATGTTTAAATAAAGTAACTGGGTGACTTTGATTTGGATTTCCCTACAGTCTTTTTGGACACATGGTCAGACAAAGGATGTTCCTTCTGTGAAGCTACTTTAAAACACGACTTTCTTTTTTTGAAATGAGGTGTAAAGAAGAGCCAGTGAATGTAGAGTTTGAGTCATCATATCTAAGGCCCCTTTCAGCTACTTTATGACTAAAATTCAGGAAGGATATCTGGAAAAATTGAAGGGTACTCAGGAGGATTTTGAAGGAGTAAATGTATTAGTAGAGGACATGCATCAAGATTCACAGTAATGCACATAACAGTAATAACAGCTTATACTGATTGATACAGCACTTTAAAGTGTGCAAAGCCCTTTATTTTTGTAGGCGAAAGGGTTACACTTTGTAAATAACTTTATTTTTCCCTTGTCTCCTTGGATCCCCATAACAACCTTGGGAGGAAGACACTATTATTATCTCCCTATTAAAGATGAGGAAACAGACTGGGAGAGTGATTTTACCAGAGACATACAGTTATTATGCATCTGAGTTGGAATACTAACCCAGGTCTTTGTAGTTCCTAGTCTAGCTCCATGATACTGAGTTTGGTTGAGGTCAGAAAGACCTGAGTCGGGTTTCTAACTGGCATGGCTGAAATTCGGTTTCCTGCTCTATGAAATGGGGGCGATGTTTGCACCTACTATAGTGCAAATCGTATGGTGTTACCAGTTAAAGTAGGATTACATGAGTTACAATCCTATCTTTCCTACTTACTCTACCTGTGTGAGTTAGACAGTTAACCTTCCTAACTACCAATTTCTATATGTTTTCAATGAGAGGGTTGCCCTCTCTAAGGGATCTCTTAAGACAGCTTTCTATTCTAAATTTATGCTTGTAATTTACAAAGTGCTATATAAATGAAAGCTATCATTATTAAAAGGGAGATGACAAATAAATAGTAATTTTCTGCATGCCTATCTGCCTACATCTGGGTGGTTGGAGGTGCTCCTGCTTCCTAAATATCCCTCGCATCACACCAGTTAGAGCTATACTCCTTTGAGATCATAAGATTTTAGTTTTTAAAAGATGCTGGTCCCTGCCCCCCACCCCCACCCCAAAGGAGAATATGGTATAGGCAGGCAATATGTTCTTTATCATTTAGTAATTACTAGCTACTGAAGGAGTGAAGGAGGGCGAGGGAGGGAAATGGGCTGGCCCCAAAGAAAAACTTTACCTACTTTATGATATTAATTAGGCTTGCCCTGTGTGTAAGACCTGGACCAGGGCAGCAGCTCCAGAGTAAATTTCCAATTTCTTCTACCAATAAATGACCTACCTCTCTGTCTGTACTCTGACTGACATATTTAGACTCTGCAGCAATCTGAAGTGCATTTAAATTACATAAATTTAGAAATACTGTGGTTAGACAGAACTCTTCTACAGTAATATATCCATTAAGTGCACTTCAAACCAATTTCGGTATGCTAATCCACCACCAATATACATGAAATTTGGGGTCTTGTGAAAATTCCCTACACCTATTCCAAAATCTAAATCTGAACTATAATTATGCCAGATAATAGCTCCTATAATAATTCATTGGGAAGATAGTCAATTTTGTTAGCAAAACTAAAGCAACAGGTATGAGATATAACTATAAAGTTGTGAGATTACTTTTTGGAAGCTAATAATAGCCCATGTTTCTGAAGCTTTACAGTTTATAAATCAATTATTCTTTACAACAATCCTGTGAGGTCAGTAATATAAGCAATATCATTCCCATTCATTGTTTTTGAGTTGTTTTTTTCAATCCTGTCTGACTCTTCATGACCTCATTTGGCATTTTCTTGGAAAGATACTGGATCAGTTTGTCATTTTCTTCTCCAGTTCATTTTACAGATTGGGAAACTGAGACAAACAGGTTCAAATAACTTGCCCAGGATTGCACAGCTAGTGAGTATCTGAAGCCAGATTTGAACTCAGGAAGGTGAGTCTTCCTAACTCCAGGCCCAGCACTCTATCCACTGTGCCCCTGGCTGCCCATTATCCCCATGTAGCAGTGAGGAAATTGAGATTTAAGACTAAGAGAAGCAGCTACATTAGCAACCTTTTCTCTGTAATCCTACTCTTTTGTCCAGGTCACTCTTCCACATTCAAATGGCACCTCATGATAATGATGCTGCCATTTCTGGAACCTCTTTAGGAGCTCCCTTCCGAGCTAGTTTATCAACTGTGCAAGACAATCACAGATTTATAGCTAGAAGGCCATCTACTCTAAACCCCTTATTTTACAAGCAAGAGAGATGAGCCCCAGAGAGACTGAGTTACTTGCACAAAGACACACACAGGTAGTAAATTTTAGAGACAAAATTTGAATTCTGAGCCTCTGGCCCTTCATCTGGCATACTTTCTACTGCTTTCAGTGGCATAAAAGGTTTGACTTAAAGTGAAGAAGACCTGAGTTAAGTTCCTCCCTCAGACATTTGCTAACAGGGTGACCCTGACAAAGTTCCTTAACCTCTCTTCAGCTTCATTTACTCATCTCTAAAGTGGGAAGAATAATAGGCCCCTAGCTGACAGGGTTGTTGTGAGGATCAAAGGACATAATACATACATAAAATTTTTCATTGTATCCTCACTGTGAAGTAAGGGCTATTATTAGGCCCATTTTATAGAAGAGCAACTGAGGCCAAAGAGAGGTTAAAGAACTTTGAAAAGGTTAAGCTATTATTACTTTTATAGTCTTGTAACGAAGGTTGATTAATTACTTTTACCCCCAATTGCACTCTCCGGTTTGATCATCTATTTCAACCTCTAATCATAACTAAACATGACTTGTGGCTGTTTCAAAAAAAAACCCTCAAAGGATGAAGATTTGCCATATTTGAAAGTACTCAAAAGAAAGCTAAGAAAGCACTTTCAGACATTCAAAAGTCTAAAGAGCAAAGTTACACTAGTTAGAACATGGACATAACGGCCCACAGGGCTTACTTCGAAGAGGACAATTCTAATTTGGGTGGCATCTGTGTCAGCTCAAGTAGGTTGTTGAAGTCTTCCAGTCATACCTATGTCCTAGAGGACTGGGAGATTCAATCACAATAAACCTTGAGCACCTACTAAGATCCAGGCTTGCTGCCGGGCCCTGAGGATGTAGCTACAAGGAAGCAATAGCTCTGATCTCCTAGGAGCTTACAAGCTATTGATATCATATAACATCAAAACAGTGGTTATTGCCATAATGCCAACTAATAAGAGAGTAGCTAAAGTTGAAGGGCAGAGTTCATTGTTTGAATGTTTGAAATTGTACCAAAAACACTTTGCAAATAAAATGGTTTACCTTGGCTATTGTTTTTTACCTCTTAGCCATGCTGTCATCAGATCTATATTGAACCAAACAGCAAAAATAAATGAGTTGTTCATTTGGTAAATTTAAAGCACCAGTTCCTTCTCCAAATATGAAATTCCTAAGCTTTTGAAATGCATTTCATCTTCTTGGTTGAATGTTGGATCCATTCAGATGTTTCAGAGTAGGGCTTGGGAAGAGAATGGAAATGCATACCCATCCCCAGGAGTTTCAAATTGTGATATCTCCTTGGATCCCTTCTATGTTGGCCAATCAAAGTGGCAGAGGCTAGCTAAGTGAGGGGTCCACTTACATTAACCTTTCATAGAACAGAAAGGGGGAAAATGGGGTGGGAATTTTAGTGACACAGATCCCCAGAATTTTAGAGCTAGAAATGACTTTAGAGATGATCCATTCTTGGGTGGGAAGGGGGAAAAGAGAATGGGATCTATGATTTTAGTGATATAGGGCACAGTTCCAGTAAGGAAACTCTCTTTACCTATTGAGCTAAGTATGTTTTCAACAACTCAAAGTCTTTAAAAGAATTGTGTGGAGTGAGGACAATGCTAATTCAGAAATGTTTTATGTGAATGGTATCCTCCATTTTGGCCATGACGTATTCAAGCCCTATTAACCCACCAAATAATCCTGGTTAAGCAACTTGGGACTTTCCATTCTTGCCTAATATTGTTGTGATCACCAGATCAGGGAGATGCCATAGGTTCCAGTAATAATTCTTCCAAATATGGGAACATAATGCCTCATTGATTAGTTAAGCTTCACTGACCTAAGTGCTGCTTTAAGTTGGCCCAAAGAGCTATAGAAAACAAATCTATATCCTAGTAGTGAGCAGTTTTTCTTAGTGCACCAATAAAACTCTTTTCCTTTCAGTTTGACTATTCATTTTATTTGACATCCAGTTTTGCAGACCAGCTGATTGGTTAAACAATTTCTAAAGGGCCAACTCCTTCTTGGTTGAGAAATTCCCTATTTTCCTGGGAGCACTGAGAGGTTAAGAGACATATCAAAGGTCAGATAGCTGGTACGGTTCAGAAACAGGACTTGAACCCAAGCTTTCTTGATTGAGACTAACTCTCTATCCATTATATCACATGACTTCTCAACTGAGTCATTAAAAAATGCTTTCAAAGAATTCAGTCGTAGAAATTCAATATGGTGTATTCCTTTGATATCAACCAGTCCAACTCCCTCATTCTATAGATAAGAAAACCAAGGCCCAGAGAATATGTAACTTGTGTAAGGTTAAGCCACTCATTAATGACAAAGCCAGGAGATAGAACCAAGGTCTCCAGCAAGACATCAGAAGAAATACTGGGTTTGGAATCAAAAGACTGATTCAAATTGGACTTTTTTTTCTCTTACTAACCATATGACTTTGAGAAAGCCAATTCAAATCAACACATTTTTATGAAGGATGGAGCTTAAAATAATAGTAGACACTTAGGGGGGGTCTACCTGCCAAGACAAAATTGGGAACTATAGGAACACAAGTACAGAACACTTTTCACACAATTAAGATCTAAATAATTGGAGAAATATTAATTGCTCATGGGTAAAAAAAACAACTCAACAACATAAAGAGTGATATCATAAGTAAAATAGGGGAGCATGAAAAAATTGCCTGTAAGATCTATGTATAAAGGAAGAGTTTATAACCAACAAGATACAGAGATGATCATGTGAGAGAAAATGGATAACTTTGATTACATGAAATTAAAAAAGTTTTCCACAAACAAAACCAAATACAGACAAAATCAGAAGGAAAGTAGGAAACTGGGAGAAAAAAAATTCACAACAAAATTTCTTTGGTAATGGCCTCATTTCCCAAATATATGGGGAATCAAGCCAAATTTATAAAAATAAGAGGCTTTCCCCAAATGATAAATGGTGAAAGGATGTGAACGGGAAGTTTTCAGAAGAAAAATTCAAAGCTATCAGTGGTCACACACACAAAAATACTCAAAATCACTATTGATTAGGGAAATGCATAATTAAAATAAGTCTGCAGTAACACTTTACACCTATTAGACTGACTATATGGCAGAAAAAGAAAATGATAAATGCTAAAGAGAATGTGGGAAAGATTTAAAAAAGGAACACTGTGCACTGTTGATGGGACTGGTCCAACCATTCTGGAGAACAATTTGGAACTATGTACAAAGGGCTATAAAACTGTGCATACCCTTTGACCCAGCAATATTGCTTCTAGGTATGTATTCCAAAGTGATCAAAGAAAAGTGAAAAGGACCTTATGTAAATTATATATGTATGTGTGTATATATTAGCACCTCTTTTTCTGGGGGTGAAAAATTGGAAATTGAGAGGATGCCCCTCCATTGGGGAATGGCTGAACAAATTGTGGTATACGTTTGTGATGGAATACTATTGTGCTATAAGAAATGAGACACAGGATGGTTTCAGAAAAACCTAGAAGACACATATGAACAGAAACAAAGTGAAAGCAATATTGTAATGACAATCAATGCAAAGACTTAGCTACTTTGATCAATGCAGTGATCCAAGACAATTCCAAAGGACCTGCGATAAAAAATGCTATCCACCTCCAGAAAGAGATCTGATGAACTCTGAGTACAGATTTAACTTTTTCACTTTCTTTATTTTTCTTATTTTTCCCCATACAAGATGGCTAATATGGAAGTATATTTTGCAGGGCTTCATATGTATAGTTGATATAATTGCTTGCCTTCTTAATGGTTTGGAGGAGGGATGTAAGGGAGGGAGAGAATCTGGTAATCAAAAATTGAAAAAATGAATGCAAAAAAATGTATAAATGAATGGCTTAATTATTCTTTAGAAAAGGTTTATATTCCATCATGGGCAAATAATATATGCACAGATGAGTACATTCTAAAACATATAGAAATTAATACAAAGTAATTTTAAGAAGTAAAAACTTATGTAGGAGTCAGCATCGGAAATATACTTATGCAAAGGTACAAATTCTAAGAAGTGGTTGTGAGGAGGGACTGCATGTCAGATATGGAGACTATGGCCTTTGCAAAGGCATTTGGTGTGTGCAAGGACCAGACAAGAGGCCAGTTGAAGTGGAAAAGAACGTGTAGTAGGGGAGTAATATGAAGTAAGACTGTGTAGTACCTAAGGACAGCTTCCTTTCTCCCTCTCTCATCTCAAGGAATAGGCCTTCCAGACAAGGTAAGCCCAGATTCAAGTTACTCTGTGGTTCTGTATTCCCTTGAAACTATAGCACATGAGCCTTCACAATGTTTGCCATTTTAGTAAGTCAGAAGACATGGCTAATTCAATGGAGAAACATTTAATGCAGCACCATAATAAGTAATCTAGAGAGGGAAAAAAAACACTTCCTCACCATTAAATATACATGGTTTAAAAAGCAAGTGGTCCCACAAATGCATGTTTTCTTCGTGGGAAGAATGTACGTATGTGCAGAATACATATGGAGAGACATACTTTGGGATCTCACAGAGGCAATGGCATTTGGGTAGAGAGGCAACTCATGTTTCTGCCACGTATGTATGCATGTTTGCATGAACATTTACATGCATGCGTGTATGTGTGTCTGTTAGTCTGTCAGGTGTTGTCCCTGCTGGTCTCACATAGCCACTTTTGGATGTTGCCTTGCGAGTCCCATGGTTTCAACTGCTTGCTACTATCCCTGCATGGCTCCTCTGGGCACAAAGTTGTGGAATTTCTCTCTCCTCCTAGCTCAGGAGTGGGAAACCCTCACCATTAAACATACATGGTTTAAAAAGCAAGTGGTCCCACAAATGCACGTGGCCTTCTAGGTCCTTGGGTGGGGTCATTTGACTGAGTCCAAGTTTTACAGAACAAATCATTTTATTAAGGGGATTTGATCTGTGAAGTTTGGATTCAGTCAAAGGGTTGCACTTGAGGACCTAGAAGGCCACATGTGGCCTCAAGGCCACAGGTTCCCTACCCCTGTTCTAGTTTCTGGTTTCAGCAGGAGAACTCAGTTGAAGAGTGACTTCTTTGCCAGTAGGTAAAGAGGGCGCTCTATCATTTTTCTTTAGCATAAAGCATATTTATAATTATAGGCATTTTAAAGAGGCAGAGCAAACACTGTGTCATAGGACTAGGAAAAAAATAAAACTTTTTAGTGTCTTTTCCTCCTAAGGGAAGGGTCTGTCTCTCTTTTCTCAGAGCTTCAACTGACATAGGAATTATATCAACAGAAGGAAATTCCCCTACCCAGGAGTCAAGGTCTTTGGAACACAAAATTCCCAGTTACCTAACGCTTGTGCGCTTTAATCTATTTTTTAACCTTGACTTTTTGCTTATTAGGGAGAGGATCTTTGGCACAGCTATCTGTTTGAATTTAAGTCAGAAAGTCTTCCTAATTCCTTGATTTCTTTCTGGAGAACCTTCCTATATCTCCAAACCTAAATCAGGGAGTCTCTGATAAAACCCCACATAGCTACATGGGTCTGATCCAGTATGGGTTTTTTTTTCCTAAGCTGCCTAGCATGCTTTGCGTCTGTCATTCAAACCAATTTGAGCAAACAAAAAACCTTATTGTCTTCCTCCTGCTTTGCTACAATCCTACCTTTAATATGTATAGGTGGTCTAGCAACAAGCTATCTGACAACTGGAAAGGCTGGTAGGAGTCAGATTGTAGAAAGATTCAAATGCAAGACTGAAACGGCTGTGTTTTATCCTAGAGACAGTAGGGAGCCAATGAAGCTGTTTGAATAATGATGATGATGATGATGATGATGATGATATTTATATGGCACTTACAGTGTGCCAGACACCATGCTAAGCACTTTAGAGTTGTTTTCTCATTTAATTGTCAACAAAGCTCTGGGAGGTAGTGCTGTTGCGATCCTGATTCTGCTGATGCGGAAATTGAGTTAAATAATTTGCAGATGAGGCAACTGAGACAAAAATTGAGACAAATATTTAAGTAACTTGCCCAGGGTCATGTAGCTAGTGTCTAAGGTAAGATTTGAATTCAGGTCTTCCTGACTCTGGTCCTAACCTCTATCTACTTTGTTCCCTAAACTGCCCTAAGCTGTTTTTCAGTTACCTCCAATTCTTGTGACCCCGTTTTGGGGTTTTCTAAGGAGAGGTACTGGAGTCGTTTGCCATTTCCTTCTCTAGCTCATTTTACAAATGAGGAAATTGATGCGAACAGGCTTAAGTGACTTGCCCAGGGTCACACAGCTAGTAAGTGTTTTGAGGTCACATTTGAGCTCAAGAAGAGTCTTCCTGACTCCAGGCCTGGCATTGTGCCCACTGTACCACCTGGCTGCCTTCGACATAGCCATATCTGCATGGAATATTAATCTAGTAGCTATGTGGAAGATTGATTTGGAATGGGGAGATTGGCTGTAAGACTATTGAAAAGCTGGATTAGGGTGACAGAGAAAAAGCACTATATATGAATGATATAGAGGGAGAATAGGCAAGATTTGGCAACTCATTGAATAACAGAAAGCAGTTTAAACCTTCTGGGTTTCAGTTTCCTCCTCTTTAAGACAGAGCTAATAATAATACTTATACCATTGACTTAAAAATGTTATTTCAAAGATCAGATGAGATAATCTATTAGAAAGCAGTTACAAAAAGCATTTATACAGGTACCAGTACTAGGTTAGTAGGAAGAATGTGATACTCATTCCCAGAGTTGTGGGTTTATTTCCCATGTTGAAATCTTTCCTTTGAGGGTTGTATCTGGAGCTAGGGGTGTGGGCACAAAGAGCCAGCAGGAAAGAGGAGATGATAGGGCAAGAGACTTGGAGTCAGAATTTGGGTTTAAATCTTGCTTTGGGTGATCACTAGCTGACTGTGTAAGCCACTTAACCAGACTCAGTTTCTTATCGGTAAAATTAAAAAGTTGGCCTTGATGGTCTCTAAGGTCTCCTTGTTATAAATCTATAATCCTTTTTGCTTATCTGAGACAAGTCACTATACCTCTCTGGGCCTCAATTTCCCTCCTCTGTAAAATGAGATAAGTTAAGATTACTTTTAAGGTTCTTTCCAATCTTAATCTTAGAACACCATCTGCCATCCTGATTCTTGATCCTGTGCATTCACCATAACACACTACTCCCCATTTTTTGAACCAATTGCTATACTGAGGGCAAGCATGCTCATTGTGAAAATATGGTTAACTGACAAATTGTACACAGAACTGGGAGTTATTGGCATGAGTTGCCAGAGTTCCATTTGTCTTTGTTATGTCCCTATAAATAGGAGACATTTTACTGAGCAAAAAGAACACAAAGTAAAATCTATATTTGAACCTGGTTCTGTAGCTTACGAGCTGTCTGATCTTGGGCAAGTCACCTAACTTCTATGGGACTCAATTTCCTTATATTTGGGTTATAGTCTTGAATTTGGCTAGGCAATCTCTACAATTCTTTCCAATGCTAGCATTCTATCAGTTAATGCATGACAATTCATGACACCAGCTCTGGTAAAATGAGAAGCCAGTTTGGAAATATATAAATCATAACATCGCATTCAATGGACCTTCAGTCTAGCCCTGTTGAGACCTGAAATATGGATTAAATATCAAACCTCATTTGGAAAAAAGAAATCTTGATAAATCATATTCAGTGGGGTTTCACTGGGTCTATCAGGATTGTAGTGTAAAGACTGAATACATTTCAAGCTCAAAAGAAGATAGAAAAAAACAGAAAGAAGTGGAGGAGAGAAGAAATGGATTAGGATCCAGCCTTAACACAGTACCTAGCACATAGTAGACACTTGAGAAATTCTGATAGAAAGATAGATAGATAGATAGATAGATAGATGGATGAATGAACAGATAGATACATAGATAGATACATAGATAGATACATAGAGATAGACAGACAGATAGATTGACAAGCAAACTTGAGACTGAGGGCTTATCTCATAAAGTTGGTTTTCAAAGCCCTTCTTGTTTCTTCATTTCTTTCCCTTCTTTCCTGATAGGCTTCTTATAATCTTTAAGGCATCCAGAACTTAGAAGTCTTTTTATCTCTGTCCCCTACCAAAATCTGTCTTCAAGAAAGACTACGAGAGTTATTTTATCTAACGGTGATTTTTAAGTTTCTATGTTGTTTTTCAGTGATACTTGCTTTTTAAGGCTATAGGTTGTTTTTTTTTTTTGATCCTTGCCTTTCTTTCCTCACCATCCCCTGAAGCATACCCTATTATTTTGTATGAACTCTACATATATTTTGTGCATATTCCTCTAGGTATTGTATTGCGAAGCAATTTTATTTGCTGCTGCTTAATTTAGTTTCAGTTCCAATTGGTTCAAAACTGACACAGTCTCAAGTTTGTTATATATATATATATATATATATATATATATGTATATATATATACACACACATATAGTGTATATGTATATGTGTATATATCTATATGTATATATACATATATGTAGTACTAATATTTTATAATGATGATGATGATGATAAAGGTCTAAATCAGTAAGTCCCAATAGTTATGTCACAATCAATAAATCTCAACAGCTATGCCACAATCAGTAAATCTCAACAATTAGGTCACAATCAGTCTCAATAAGTATCCAATATTACCACAATTGATCAGCACCAACTGGGGAATTATCTACATCTGGATCACACAGCTGGGGAGTCCTGGGCAGCCTCCAGAGTCTGACAGGAAGGTCTTGGGTCATGCACCCATACCACGGGGTGGGGGTTGCTCCGGAAGATGGTTCAGGACTATGTGCCTTTAGTAGTTCCTTCTAACAAAGAAGGCATTTTGCCAATTAAATACATGATTGGTGGGAAAGGAATTGTTCTCAAAACATCCTTGGGAGCATTTCTGTTTAGGAAAGTCTGATTCTGGGAGGGGTGGTCAGTCCTCCCTTGTAGCAGACATTATAAACAGTCCTTCAACGTATAGCTAGGAATAAGATTAGTTAGAGTCTGATTGCAGGCATACTGAGCCAAGTCAGAATGTCCTAAATGAATTTATGCATCACAGCTATATGTTATTTTCCCACAGATTGTAAGCTTTCTGAGAGCAGGCATTGTTTCATTTTTTTTTGTCTTAGTATCCCTGAAAGTACCATAGCCCCCGGTATGTAGTAGGCACTTTGCAAACATTTGTTGGATTGAATTTACTCTGGTCTTTGTTAAAGAAATTTCAGGGATTATATTTAGAATCATTGCTTTAGAGCTAGAAAGGACCCATTTAACATTTGAAGTCCTTCACAATCGGGTTCCTTCCTGGCTTATTACACATTACTACCCTTCCTTCATTTTACATACCAACTAAACTGTTGTACTTCTTAAAACATACTCTCCTCTTCCTTTCCCCCTTTACAATCCTTAGCTCCTCAGGTATCACTTTCTGTAGCAGTATTTTCCTTATTTTGCCTTATTGCCAGCACCTCTTTCCTCTCTACCAAGGTGCCCTTCTCAGCTCTGGCAGGAGCAGATTGCTTTTAGTCTTGGGCAAATTCAGCCTCTAAATAGAAAGGACAAGCCCTATTTCTTGCATTCTCTGGCTCTTTATACTCTTACCCAGGACCTTAGGAGAAATTTCTTAAAGCTTAAGTTTTGCTAACTATGGTCTCCCAAAAGTGCTCAAGACACAATGTAAATCAATTTGGGAAAACTATGTAATTCCTCCATAAAAAAACATACTTAATACAATACATTCACAAATGCTCCTTGACAAAAGCACTAGTAGGATAACTACTCTTATGGGAGGTTTTGACTGAAACCTCAGAACATGCAGCAGTTTTCAGGACTGCTAAATAGAGTTTACATTTTACCTCAGCTCTGCACCGTCCAAACAATTCCCTCCAGGTTGATGTCTTCTGGAAAGGCAGGTCATGGCCTGTTTTTCCAACTCCTGCCTGCGGTCATCTTCTCTGATGCTGAAACTCCTCATACTGCCAGCAAGCTCTGCTAAGGGATCTAGGATCTCTGGACTCCTTGAACTCACTAGGCTGCCTCCCAAAATGAAAACATTCATATTAGCACCATGACTCAGTCACCTATGCTCAAGAATAGAACAAAACACTGAAGAGGCATCCAGATGCCTTTTAGTCTGTGCACAGGGTGTGGAGGGGGAAATCTTCCAGATGCCCACAAATTATTGTGGAAGGAGCATTGTATTGAGAGTTAGGGGATTCAGATTGTAAGAAGTTCCTTCTGCCTCTAAAGCTATAATCCTAGATATTTTTTTTATTTTCTTTATTTTTCTTGCTTTTTTGTCTGTGTGTTCTTTCACAGAATGACTTACTTCGAAATATGCTTTGCATGACTACACATGTATAAGCCAAGTCAAATTGCTTACCTTCTCAATGGAGGGAAGGGGAGAGAGGAAGAAAATTTGGAACTCAAAATTTGAAAAGAAAATAATATTAAAATTGATTTTTACATGTAATTGGGAAAAATATTAAATAAGAAAAAAATAACCCCACATCCTATAAATGAGGCCTCCAAAGATACCCACTCCATCTGATTGAGTTAGGCTCCAGTAAATCGGTACCATCCAGTGGGAAGAGTATTGGATTGGGAGAGCACCTAGATTCAAATCTTGATTCTGTTACCTAAGGGTCCATGAGAAAGTCACTTAGACTTTCAGGACCTCAGTATATCCATCTGTAAAAAGAAAAAGATGGGACTAGATGATTTGTAAGATTCCGGTTCTAAATCTATGATCCTATGAGTCTAAGTACATTTTGCAGACTAGGTTATAGAATGAGCACAATTCAGGTTTCTATCAAGGGCTGTTTCCTTATCGTGTTTGATGTGTAGCTGAATTGACCAGGTGGTGGTTCTCATCAATGGTAAAGCCAGGAGGTATTTGCCAAATGCATCGAGCAGTTCTGCTCAGCTATTAGAGACTGTTCAATGGATTTGTTCCCCCACACAACATACTGTTGTCCTTAATATACCTTCACCTCTACATTCCCATTCCCTTTACATCTGATATTTTGGACTTTGAGGAAGTAAAAAGAAGGCAAATTCAGGTCAAGGGAAGAAATGGAAAACAATAAAGAGGGATGATGAAGGAAAGCTCAGAATAGCCAGCAGTACAGTGTAGAAAAAACAATCTAGAACTAGATCTGTGAGTTCTAGTTTTGAGTCTGCAGTTAAATATCTGTATGCCTCAGCAACAATTCTTTCACCCCTTGATGCTTCTATTTTCTTATTTATAAAACAAATGAGTTACACTGAGTGATCTTCGAGGTTCTTTCTAGTTCTAATATTCTATGATTGGCTGATTTTCTATCCTTTCCATCTTTTATATGTGTCATAGACCCCTTTGGCCACTTGGTGAAGCCTATGGACCCCTTATCAGAAAAAAAAAATTAATTGCATCAAGCAAAATGCATGCCATTGCTAATGAAACAAATTATATTGAAATAGTTATGAAAATATTAAAAAAAAGTCCATGGACTTCAGGTTAAGAACCTCTACAAGAATCTACTAGGTAGGAGTGCTGTTCAAAAGCAGAGGAGGTGGAAGATGATGGCTGGAAAGCAGGGACTTGCCTAAAGCTCTCCCCCAGGTCCCACCAAACACATATAAAAATAACTCTGAACAAATTCTAGAACTACAGAACCCACGAAATAGCAGAGGGAAGCTGGGCTTCAGCCCAGAACAGCCTGGATGGTCACTGGGTAAGGTCTATCCCACGAAGCTGGGAAGGAGAAGAGCAGAGCCCAGCATGGGCTGCTCCTGGAACAACCAGACCTGGGAGCCGGGCGGAAGAGGGCGTAGCACCCTGAATCAGTGAGCTGTGGCAGTTCCCAGTCTTCTAACCCCTCAAACACCAAAGACAACAGAGCAGGTTAGTGGGAAAAAGCTTCTGGGACAGAGTGAAAGGAGTTCAAAGTCTGCCACCACCTCAGGGGCAGCGGAGGTGGTGCAGCTCTGAGACTGCTTCCAGAGCTACAGCTGCAGTTGCTTCTGGCCCCATGTCCACCTGGTGGGAGGAATTAAGCTGTGGATCAGAGTGGGTGGGCAGAGCCTGCTTGGATCTAAGTCCTGGTCCTGCTTGGTGGTTCTTGGGGGAGAAGGAGCACTGGTACGGGAGAGCTTGCTGTTTAGAAATACCTCTGAAACAGCAGTGCAGCCCCTCAAGCTTGGGACAAAGCTTGTCATGCCCCAATGAAAAGCTCAAGGGTCAAATGGTTGTCTGGAAAGATGGCCAGGCAGCAAAAATGGACTCAGATTCAGACTTAGACTTTTGAATCTTTCTTTGGTGACAAAGAAGAGCAAAACATCAAAGAGCCTACATCAAAAGCCTCCAAGAAAAACATAAACTGGTCCCAGGCCATGGAAGAGCTCAAAAAGGATTTGGAAAAGCAAGTTAGAGAAGTAGAGGAAAAATTGGGAAGAGAAATGAGAGTGATGTGAGAAAACTATGAAAAACAAGTCAATGACTTGCTAAAGGAGACCCAAAAAAATACTGAAGAAAACAACACCTTAAAAAATAGACTAACTCAAATGGCAAAAGAGCTCCAAAAAGCCAACAGGGAGAAGAATGCTTTGAAAGGCAGAATTAGCCAAATGGAAAAGGAGGTCCAAAAGACCACAGAAGAAAATACTACCTTAAAAATTAGATTGGAGCAAGTGGAAGCTAGTGACTTGATGAGAAATCAAGATATTATAAAACAGAACCAAAGAAATGAAAAAATGGAAGACAATGTGAAATATCTCATTGGAAAAACCACTGACCTGGAAAAGAGATCCAGGAGAGGTAATTTAAAAATTATTGGACTACCTGAAAGTCATGATCAAAAAAAAGAGCCTAGATATCAACTTTTAAGAAATTATCAAGGAGAACTACCCTGATATTCTAGAGCCAGAGGGTAAAATAGAAATTGAAAGAATCTACCGATCGCCTCCTGAAAAACATCCCAAAAAGAAAACTCCTGGGAATATTGTGGCCAAATTCCAGAGCTCCCAGATCAAGGAGAAAATACAAAAAGCAGCCAGAAAGAAACAATTTGAGTATTGTGGAAACACAATCAGGATAATACAAGATCTAGCAGCTTCTACATTAAAGCATCGAAGGGCTTGGAATACAATATTCCAGAGGTCAATGGAACTAGGATTAAAACCGAGAATCACCTACCCAGCAAAACTGAGTATCATGCTCCAAGGCAAAATATGGATTTTCAATAAAATAGAGGACTTTCAAGCTTTCTCAGTGAAAAGACCAGAGCTGAATAGAAAATTTGACTTTCAAACACAACAATCAAGAGAAGCATGAAAAGGTAAACAAGAAAGAGAAATCACAAGAGACTTACTAAAGTTGAACTGTTTTGTTTACATTCCTACATGGAAAGATGATGCGCATAATTCATAAGACCTCAGTATTAGGGTAGTTGAAGGGAATACATATATATATATATATATATATATATATATATATATACACATACAGAGAGAGAGAGAGAGAGAGGGCACGGGTGAGTTGTACATGAAGGGTTGATATCTAAAAAAGTAAAATCAAATTAAGAGATGAGAGAGGAATAGATTGAGTAAGGGAGAAAGGGAGAGATAGAATGGGGCAAATTATCTCACATAAAAGTGGCAAGAAAAAGCAGTTTGTTGGAAGGAAAGAAGGGACAAGTGAGGGGGAATGAGTGAATCTTGCTCTCATTGGATTTGACTTGAGGAGGGAATAACATACACACTCAAATGGGTATCTTACCCCACAGGAAAGAAGGAGGAAGGAGATAAAAAAGGGGGGATGATAGAAGGGAGGGCAGATAGGGAGAGGAGGTAATCAAAAGCAAACACTTTCAGAAAGGGACAGGGTCAAGGGATAAAATTGAATAAAGGGGGACAGGATAGGAAAGAGCAAAATATAGTTAGTCTTTCACAACATGAGTGTTGTGGAAGGGTTTTGCATAATGACACACATGTGGCCTATGTTGACTTGCTTGCCTTCTTAGGGAGGGTAGGTGGGGAGGGAAGAGGGGAGAGAATTTGGAACTCAAAGTTTTAAAAGCAGATGTTCAAAAAAAAAGTTGTTTTTACATGCAACTGGGAAATAAGATATACAGGCAATGGGGCATGGAAATCTATCTTACCCTACAAGAAAGTAAGAGAAAAGGGGTTGGTGAGGAGTAGGGTGACAGAAGGGAGGGCTGATTGGGGAACGGGGAAATCAGAATATATACCATCTTGGAGTGGGGGGTGAGTAGAAATGGGGAGAGCATTTGTAATTAAAAATCTTGTGGAAATCAATGCTAAAAACTAAAAATATCAAATAAAAAATTTAAAAAAATTTTAAAAAGTAGAGGAGGTAGCACATCTCTTGGCAGAGAAGTGGCAGGGATTGAGGGAATTATATGGACAGATTGCTTCATACATCCCTAGGGGAGGTAACTGTATTGCTTTTTTATTCTTGGATATAAAGAAATGTCCAATTCTGGAGTGGGCAAGGGAATATATCTAGATGTGACTTTGATACAAAAAATCATTTTGATTAATTATACTTTTTATCAAAGTTGGGGGCTGTGAAATGAAACAAAAAAACAGTTGGGGGACTTTCTTATCTCAATTACATCTCACAAAGACAGAGATGGCTTTAGAAGCCACGAAGTAAAATGAAAATACATCTGAGGCAGAAGCTATAAGAATTATATTACATCCAACACCAGGTTCCTAACCATTTCCAGTTTCTTGCTTTATATTCATTTCAACAATAAAACTCAACTTCATGGCTATGAACCCATGAGCTTATAATTTCCAACTCAGTAAAAGTGTTTTGTGCTCAGTTAAACGTGACTGTTAAGTCTTTGGTGGTTCTTGTATTCTTTAGGTAAAGAGCATTGAGCCCAGTCCCTTGAGATGGGATAGAGAACTCCAGACTGAATTTGTCATTTGTGTCCCCATTGCTAGGGTTATCTTCTTGATGCTCAGGCTCAGGAGTAGCACAGGACTGGAAAGATTAGGTGGAAGAGTGGAAAAGAACATTGGCTCTGGAATCAGAGGTGTTGGGATCAAATCCTGACTTTGATGCACTTGCATGACCTTGGGCAAGTCGATTGATGTCTCCAGGCCTTCATTTCCTCATCTGTCACATGATATAGTAAAACTAGATGACCTTTGAGGTCCCTTCTGTCTCTGAACCTATGGTCTTCTGAACTGAACTTTGACCTGGATACAGATATATCGCATGAATTTATGACTGCCTTTCCCAAAAAGTCAGTAGACAAGTCCATTCAGAGGCCATCTCAGGATCATGAGTTTAGAACTAAAAAGGATTTTTGAAGACATCTAGTCTGACACATCATTTTACAGTTGAAGAAACTGAGACCTAGAGAAGTTGCCCAAAGTCACAAAGGTTGGAGTGGGAAAACCAAGATTTGAATCTAATCCCTCAGCTTCTAAGTTCAGCACACTTTCTGTTACATTCTGGGCCATAAACAAGACTGACCCCATTACAGCCAAGTCATTGGTGTGCTTGCCCTTGCCTAACCTGTCAGTTTGCTCTCACATTCTCCTACACCTTGCATAGGGGATGTACTCCAAGATTGACTACTTTGGCATCTGTGCAGGAGAACTGTTTGCCTCATAAACACCACTAAATACTGCTGTGGGGCAGTGCTTTTGTTGTTCAGTCATTTCAGTCATGTCCAACTGTCTGTGACCCCATTTGGGGTTTTCTTGGCAAAGACACTGGAGTGGTTTGCCATTTCCTTTTCTAACTCATTTTACAGGTGAGGAACTGAAGCAAACAGAGTTAAATGACTTTCCCAGGGTCACACAACTGCTAATAAGTCTCTGAGGTCAGATTTGAACTCAGTAAGTTGAGTCTTCCTAACTCCAGCTTTGGTACTCCATCTGGCTGCCCCTGATGACATTCATATCTGGAACATCTGAGTTCTACTCAGTCAATAAATCGGTCAACAAGAATTTAAGTGCCTGCCATGTGCTAGCAACTTTACTAAGTGCAGGAGATACAAATAAAGACTTTTTTAAAAGTAGAAACAACAATATTAAAAAAATCCAGTCTCTGGTCTAATGGAGGAGACAACTTGCAAACAACTGTGTACAGACAAGCTATAGAGAAGATCCATTCAAGATGATCACAGAGCGAAGGCACTAACTGTAAGTGGGATCAGGAAAAAGCTCATTGTGGAAGGTGGGAATTCAGTCGAGACTTGAAGCAAGTCAGGGAAAGGAGAAGGTGGAGAAGAGGAGGGAGAAAGTTCTGGAAATGGAGGACAGCCAGGAGTTCGAAGACAGAGTGCTGTGTAAGAGGCACAGCATGGAGGCCAGTGCCACTGAATTGCATGGATTGGAGGTGGGGAGAGAGGAGAGGTTGACCAATGTACAAGAAGACTGGAAAGGTATGAAGTGACCAAGTTATGAAGGACTTTAAAAACCCAACTGAAGGTTTTAATAACTACCCCTTACTAACTATGAGCTATTTACACCATAGAGATACATCATGGCATATTGAAGTGAGAGTTAGGAAGACCTGGATTCAAATACCACCTCAGACGCTTTCTAGTTATGTGGCGGCAGGGAACTCCCTTTTCTTCTCTGTGCCGCAATCTCTTTACATGTAAGATGAAAGGGACTGGACTTGAAGATCTCCAAGGTTCCTTCCTAAATCCATGATCCTATCACCAATTAAACTGTAGGGTAATAGAGGACACAGATCACATCTTATGCCTATTCTGTATCTCCATAGGCTCCAGTGTTTTTAATGAGTTAATAAATTTTTTAATCAATCATTTTTCAATGGTTTCCTATTGCCTAAAGGATTAAAGTCCAAACTCCTCCATTCTTTAGATGTAACCTAACTTTCCAATATTATCTATCAGTATACTTACTCCTATAAGAACTCTTTGGTCTAGATAAGACCGTTTTTCTCACTGTCCCTTCAAAGTGACCACATTTAATCCCACTAGAGATTAATTGATCTCAACCTAGTAGCACTGGCAAAAATCCATGAAATTTCATGCCACTGGGTGAGGTATTTAGGGATTGGTGAGTTACATCAAAATGTCACTGGTGTTGAAGCAGAAATGTAATGAAGAAGCCAGACAGTTCTATTCTCGAGTCTCTCTTTAAAAAGTGCAGACTACCTAGGCATATGGCCAAATGCCTTCTGGGGTATTAGTCCAAACTGGGACAAGTTGGTATGAAAACAGCCTAGAAATGAAGCAACTTAAATGTGAACATTGATAATGTAACCTTTGTGCACATATTACCTGTGGTACAAAGGGCACTGGTTATGGTTTGTGGGGAGAGGAATTTGCATTTCACTTTGCTTAGCCCCCTCCCAGAACCTGGGAAAATTTCTCCACTGGGCAGCCCAGAAAGCTGGCACCAATACCCCACTTGCAAGCCTCCTGGGCACAACATGTCAAAGGAAGGTGTTGTTAAAATAAAAGGAAGAATCAATAAACATTTGCAGCAACAAGCAATTTACAAAAACCCCAAGTCTCAAAGATGTCCCAATGAGTATTTCCCAGTGTCATAGACTCAACACCTAGGGTCTCTTTCTTATACCAGTGCCCTCTAAGGATCATTCTTACCAGGTCTACTCCCTGATCCTGACAATCGGCCCTTTCTTGGCTTTATTGCTCAGCTGATCCCTGTTCCAGCCCATTCGGCATTTCCTCCCACCTGGTTTTACCACACCCAGAGCACTGAAATTCTCAGGGAATATGGTAGGACTCCTTCAAACTTCAGTACTCAACTGGTTTTCATCTGGGTCTATAGCTGTAGGACTCCTCAAAGAACTTTAGCTCTTAAACAAGGATTTGTCTAGGTCTGTAACTCAGAAAGTGATAGAGCCACCCTCCATGGAATTTCCCTTTCCAGGTTTCTCCCCTTCTAAATTTTCCTTTTGTCCTGCCACTGAATAGGAAAGGGGAAGGTCACAGACACTTTTAAGGTGATACACTTTGCCTTGCCAACTCTTTCCCTTCCAACTTATTTGGGAAGCAGTTGAGATTTCTTTCTTTAAAAGACCATACCCTACCTATCTATTAGCTGCCATACCACTTGATTCATTCTATGTTTTTCTTCATAAGTATAGCAAACATACATAACAGAATTTTTAGGACTCTCTTGCTTCCACAAAGAAAAAGTATTCTTTTAACAAGGCTTTTCAAAAGAAATCAGAATCCACATCTTTGGTGTGAAAAGCTTGAGCATTGTACCCATGAAGTACTGGAACACATTACGCAAATAAAGAAGTTGCACAGGAAACAAAGCAATGTGAGTGTGCTTAGAGACCATATAGTTCAACAATTCTTAACCTTGGTCCATGGATGCCCATGAGATTGATGGATAGATTTAAGGAGTTCTGTGAAGCTGAATGGAAAAACTAATTACATCTTTATTTTCACTAACCTCTAACTGAAATTTAATTTTTCCTTCCATAATTTAAAACATTATTCTGAAATGGGATCCACAGGCTTCACTAGATGGCCAAGGGATCCATCCCATGTCACAAAAAAGTTTAAAAACCTTTGATCTGATCCAATCCTCCATATCAAGAAACAGAAATTAGTGATTTGTCCAGGGTCATACGTAATAAGCAGCAGAGCAAAGATTTAAAGACAGGCCTTCTTTTTTATATCCCAAGATCTTTTCCCAATTGAACTCAGTACTTTGAGGTTGCACAGTACTTTCCTCACATGATATAAAAGGAGACAAGATCAAGAAACAAATATGCACAGCAGTCTATTGTTCTATAAATAGAGGAACACAAAGTACTAGAGAAGAAATTCTTTGCTCAACAAGACCTGCTGGCAGAACTGGAAAGTGGTCTAGAGAAAAATAAGTTTGAATCAGCAACTAATATCTTATAGCATAATAAAATAAAGAAAATAGATTATATATCTCTTAACAATCATATGTCATAACCAAGAACAGGTTAGAAGAGACCAAAAAAGACAAGTACAGGCAATCTTGATTATATAAAGTAAAATTAGAAAACAAATTTTTGCATAAATAAAATCAATCCAACTAAAATCAAAAGAGAATGTACAGATTGGGGATTTTTAAAGTAAATATCTCTGATGGATTTTTACTATTTAAAATCCACAAGGAATGAACACAATAGGTAAGCTTCAAATTCATTTCCCTAATACAAAATTAGCCCACAGACATGAACAATCCTCAGGAAAAGAAATATTAGCTATCCATAACTACCAGAAAAATAATCAAAATCACTAGTAGTCAGAAAAATGTAAATTGAAATAACCTAGGAGCACTACCTCATATCTATCAAAACAACAAAGATGCTAAGAGATGAAAAAAATCATTCTTAGAGATACTCTGAGAACGTAGGCATGCTAATCTAGTGCTGGCAGAGTAGTGAATGAGCTCTACCATTCTGGAAAACAATTTGGAATTATTCAAGAAATGTTATTAAATTGTTCATACCCTTTGACCCCGAAATTCTATTACTGAGGTCATATTGCAAGGAGGTTATTGAAAGGGAAAAAAAGAAAAAAGAAACATATGCTAACAGCTGTTCATATAAGCATTATTGTGATAAAATACTAGAAAGAGAACATGTGCAAAAGACTGGAGAATGGCTGTATAGCATATGGATGTAATGAAATATTACTGTGCTATAAGGAATAATGAATATTGTGAATTTGTAGAAAGACATGTATGAAGTGATGCAGAGTGAAAAAATGTAGAGTCCAAAGAATAGTATATTTCACTACTCCAACATAAACAGAGACAACTCAGAGAGGCAACAAAATGGGTCAGATACAATGGCTGATTTTACTACCATGCTGTTAAGGACACATATCTTCAGTGTGTGTGTGTGTGTGTGTGTGTGTGTGTGTGTGTGTGTGTGTTCACTTTTTAAGAGGAGATATATAATCTATATAGATTATATAGTTAGGTTTGTCTGTACATTTTCTAGGAATTGTCTTTTGTGTCAAAACCAAAATTGTCATCATTTTGCGGATGAGAAAAGCAAGGCTGAGAAAATTGATTAGACATACCTCAGGGCACACATGTGATAAGTGGAAGAACTGAGACGAGCACATTGTTCTTCTGACTCCAGAGTTATAGTCCTTTCCATCAGACCACATTATCATGAGAATAAACCAGAATCTTGCATACTTCACACATGTCTGAAGATCATAGCACAGAAGAAAGTTTCTGCCATAGATCTCACTAGTGTTGAGTAACTGATGAGGAGAATGGCTGATGGCACTGACAGTTCTATTAGGGCATGTCAGATCTTGGATATTAAGGAAAGGGTCCGGTGCATGAAATGTTTGGTAGATGCTGAAATTAACCAATATTTGGTGGTATTGCATCCTGCATACTTTGATTTAAGTGGATAATTTGATACAGATTAGAGAAATTCAAGTAGTGAGTTGGGTGGTATGTCCAAGAGGTGTGATAGCACCTGTGGTGTTTGATCTCATGTTTACTTTTTTGTGTTATCATTCTGGAGTGCAGAAAGCATTCGAAAGCATTTGTGTCTATTGAATTTGTGACTCAGGCAGCTTTTATACTACTACATGCAGTGTGTGTCAGAATTGTTGGGGGAGGGGGAAAGTGATGATAACTGATGAGATCTAGTGGAGTACTGCCCATATGATTTGTATCAGTTGAACCTACCCCTGATTCTCTAGCCATAGTGAAAGATGTTTAAGGACACCAAACAACATCACAATACACTACTCTCCCATCCTCATGTTGGCATATCTTCAGTACTACATAATAGAATACAGTGTTCCGCATAACAGCCAAGTACTTTCCAGTGGAAGCCGCATTATACATTGTAGAAATTAATGAGTCCCTGACCTATAAGTAAAGTCAATTTCCTATAAGTGAAATGTATTTTAACGATCATTCCTTGCAGATTTTGTTTGTTGTACATGTTGGTTCAGAAACTTAGAACTTTACTTTTTCTAGATATTACGTCAAAGTTTTGACTGGTCTTGACTTTCCATTCAGAAAAAAAAAATTAAAATTCTCCTTCTATACATACGTTGAATTTCTTTACCTAAGCCAATGCTTTATTCACTTGTCTTTTCCCTCCCTTTGACAAAAGCAAATGACTTTTCAGCCTAAAATTTCAGTGTATGACTGGTTCTATCACATGTGGAAGTTAAAAAAATCTTTCTTCATTCAGTTAGATGAAAAGATATGTTGATAGGGATATAGTCAGTGAATCAAATATTCATAGAAAATGGCTGCATAATTCTTGTATGGAATATTAATTAAGTACAGGATTTTAAGGAGACAATATTCTGCGGAACCCCATCAAGGAATTCTTTTCCTGTCTCACCTCCATGAAGAAAGTTTGTAGATGTGAAATTTTAAAGCAAAATTATGTAATTCAATCCAACATTTTTGAGAATCTACAAGGTGCTGTTTTAAGAAATTGTGAGAATTGGGTCAGAGATCAATAATGAATAATGCATAGTCCCTGCCTTTGAAAAACTAGTAATTAAAGGAGACACAAAAACATATAAAATGATAATAATACAGAGTAATCTGTGATAAGGACTGAAACAGAGGTATAGACAGAGGCCTGTGGGAATTTGTCACGCCAATCATGGCAGCAAACCTGAGGATTGCTGCAGTGAATAATTTCAAAGGTCTAATCACATAGCATAATAAACTATATTTATTCAGCAATAAACTAAGCATTGTTTAATAAAGCATAACATTCATAACAGCATCCTTAAGCAAAATATATCATCTAATATATGTATACATACGTATGTATACATATACATACATATATATATATATATATATCATCTCATATCATATTAGTATGTCATATGGCACATAGATATATCATTGCATTCAGTAGCATTCCCCAAAATACTTGTTTACACAGCAGGGGGTCCCAGGCTAAGGTCTTCCCTAGCACAACACACCTTTAAGGGATAGTAGAAAATACCATACCATCCACCTCTAAATCACAGTAAAAACATCACATTACACAGCGTATATCATTGCATCCCCAAAATCAGGGGGTCCCAGGTTAGGGTCTTCCCTAACATAACACATCCTTAAGGGGTAGCAGAAAATAGCACACCATCCACCCCTAGGTCACAGTAAGATCAATCTCTTAATCAATGCTAAGTATCCAAGTAAAGTCCCATGGATCTTCCACTGTGGGCTGACCACTCCCGACTCTTGCCTGGATTCACATGTGGGCATCTCTGCTCCTGCACCAGGCCTCAGCTCACAAGGACTGCTCCACTCCAAGCTCTTTATGCTCCTGCCGGACAATAGGCTCCAGGGGTTCCTGCCCACAGCTTCTGCCTCTGGAACAACAAAGCTTAACAGAGCAACAACACACAATACCAGCACCACCATCTCAATTCACCTTCAAAGGCCGGAGGCTCTGTGTTAACAGTTCAGTTCACTGAGAATAGTTCTCAAAAGGGACTTAAGCTAAGCCTCCTTCCCATGTGCAGGTTTTTGCCCTATAGCTCTATTTGCTTTTACAACTCAGAAACTCCTTCAGCAAGTCTCTGTCATCAAAGGTCTTCTCTTCACTCTTAGAGGTCTCCTCTCCACTCTCAAAAGTCTCCTCTCCACTCCCAGAGGTCTCCTTCCAGCTCTCAGTGGTTTCCTCTCAGTTCTTAAAATTCTCTTCCCAGCTCTTAAACTCAAAGCTCATTCTTCTTCTTCATCATCTGTTCTCTTCTTCTCAATGCTGGCTCACTCTGTTGACACTGTCTCTCTCTCAATGTCTGTTCTGTCACACTCTGGGCTCTCTTTATATACAGTTCTAGTTGGGATCTGTTTGGCTAGAACTCACTACCGATGTTTGATTGGCTAAAACTCAGTACACATGTCTAATTGATTAGAACTCACATTCCAGTCTCTGCTTGGCTAAAACTCAGTGCACATATCTGATTGGCTAG
Organism: Trichosurus vulpecula; assembly: GCF_011100635.1. Taxonomy (NCBI): domain Eukaryota; kingdom Metazoa; phylum Chordata; class Mammalia; order Diprotodontia; family Phalangeridae; genus Trichosurus; species Trichosurus vulpecula. The sequence continues at coordinate 87,050,100 of NC_050580.1, read as the reverse complement.
AACTCAATGCACATACAAGTCTCTGATTGGCTAGAATTCAAGCCAGCAAAAAAATCTCACTTTGCTTGCCCTTACAGAATTCAAACGAGGGAGAGATCATATATGTAGAAGCTTGCAAGAGACTTTTTGAAGAAAGCATTTCTGCTGGGTTTGAAAAGTGGGCAGGGACATGGGACTGCATTCCAGGAGAGAATGGAATCTGTAAAAGTAAAGGAACTGGGGGTGGGGAGGTATAGGATAAGGCACAAATGCTTCATCTGAGCTGGAGCACAAGAAGTATGGTGAGAAGCAATAGGCAATCTACCTGGAAAGATTTGTGAAAGGGTCAGATAATAAAGGGCATTGAATTCCTAGCTAATTAAGTTTGGATTTGTCCATCAATAGGGGGCCTTTTTCAGAGGGAGAGTGATGTGATCTAAGCTGGGCAAAATATGATAAATTTGCTGTTACCTTTCTGCTCCTGTTCAGTCCTCTTCTCAGTCAGCTTGGCATTCTAGCTCTCCTGGGCACACAGGGCTATCATGCAACTCTCTGCTCCCATTCTTTCTGTTTTATCAGGTCCAGTGAGGTATCTCACAAGGACTGGCTTTTGCTTAGTAGTACCCTAACTTTGGATTTATTACTCTTTTCCTCCTCCCTTTCATAAAACCACACCTATCAAGGTTTCCCTCCCACTGAAGATGTTTACCTGGCTATCATGTTGGAAAGACTAAAATTTTTATCATGACATTAATGACGGAAATAGCTTAATATGTATCATTTCCAAATGATATTTTTCATTTATACAAGGGACAATGTACCAAGTCAAAGGAATAAAGCACTAACTGTGGAATTTCCGAAATCTGCAAAAGACTAGCCTGGAAGCTATTTTGAGGCAAGGAGCAGAGGAGCTTCCCACTGACAGAATCATTTCTAGGGTACCATTTTGGTCAGGGGTCCCCCTTGCATTTCTGTGGTTCTTGGTGGTTTGCCTTGACTTCTGCTAGAGAGAAGAAGGGATTATATTTAATAGCAGTTCTGCCTCCCCTACCAATTAGCCTCAAGGACTTTAACATCAACCCCTCAAGCTCCCAGAACTGCCCCACCCTAATCTAAAGGCTTCAGTGAAATGGAAAGCATCTTGCTAAAAGGCTAGGCATTGATTGATTTGGGTTATTTGGCATCCTTTGGCCTATAATTTGTGTTTTGTGAACACCTTTCCTTAGACACCAGTTCCACAGTGTACTTGCTCCATTTCTGTTGGGATTCACAAATAGGAAAAACGTGGGTGTTTACATGAGCTTTTCACTTCTTAGACTTCCCAACTTTTTTTTTAAATCCAAACCCTAGAACACAAGTTTTTGTGCACATTGGCTAATTTCCTGCTGAATCAGTCAAGCTGGGAAAGAGCCAATTTCAGTAACTTCTCTGGCCTTGCATGAGAAATATTTATTGTTGAATAGTGCTCTATTTAATAAAAGGTACCTGGGCCTTACGGCAGAACAGAGGGACTAATACGAGTATGGTTTCATTTTCCATTTCTGCTACTTACCAATGGAATGCTGGTGATATATTTTCTTCCATTGTTTGTCTAGTAAAATTTGATGTTTTATTTTTCTTTTGTGGGGAGGGTCTGGGCTTTCTTTCTAAGAGACTAGGAGGGAACAGTCATAATTTGCATATGAGATGGAATCAACACTTCCATATTCTTCCATTTTTTTCTTTTAGACAAAAGTTTTATTGATTTTCTCTTACATCATTATCACTTCCCAGTGCCGCTTTCTCCCCCAAAAGAACCTTCCCTTATAACAAAGAAGAATCACTCAGCGAAACAAATGATCTCACTGACCATGACTGACAATGCATGCCTTGTTTCCAAGCTATTGTCCACCACCTCAGAGGAGAAAAGGGAGGATTTCTTCTTCTAGGTTTTTTTTGTTTTTGTTTTTCTTACAGTATCATGGTTTTGCTTTGTGATCCAGAGCAAATGACTTAACCTCTCCACCACTAGGTTTATCCATTGGCAAGATGGCTTGAATAAAATGGATGTATTGATTGCTTTGTAAAGAGCTTGCCTCTAATTTCTCTGCAAGACGCTGCAGCATAACCAGGCTCTTCTGAGAAGATAGAAGAAAGGAAGTATTTTCGATGCTGTGGTCATTGAGATATAACATGAGGAGGGCGGTGGCATCACTTGCAGAAAAAAAAAAAGTCTTTTGAAATTCCTAGACACAACAAAGGAAAAGGGAATAAAAGACTCCTGAGCAAAACTACATACACTGTTCAATAATGCAAGAAGACTTTTGTGGTGGTTATATGAATAACTCCTCACTGTGGCTTGGGGTAGATCACCAACTCTAAGTGCTAATGCTTTTTACTATATATTGAGTTCCAAATCCCAAATATCAGGGGGTTAATACTGTTTCAATTACCTTGATAATCACAAAAGAGATCATGCATTGCTCTAGCTCTTCCTATCCTCTAACTTAAAAGCACAGTTCCACCCGCCATAATTAGCAGTTGCCTTTTTTCCCTCTCTGCGTCCTTGTTGCTCACATTGGGAATTGATCACCCGTTTCGGAACTTCAGTTGCCTAGCTAACAAACAGTGCTTTTTAATATGTCAACTTCCCCTTTGTTCTCTTAGAAACAAGTTGATTTTTCTGTCTTCTCAAAAAGTCCCCCTACAGGGGGAGAATAAAGAAGCATGATGGTTGAAACTCTGCGAGGAGTTGGCATTCTCAGCCATAGCTGGAGAGGGGATAGAGGCCAGGGCTCAAACAGTATTGTCTGATTTTTGGCCCACATATTAATATGTGTGTATACATATATATATATATATGCACACATATATATAATATTACAAATACATTATATACGTGAAAAGGATACTATAGAAATTCTGTCTATATGTATATATTGACCATGACTATACATATATGTATTTATATATATATATATATATATGTATGTGTGTGTGTGTATACACACATACATATACACATACATACAGAGAGGAGAGAGAAACAGAGAGAGTTTCTATAGCACCTTTTTCACATATATGTTATATACATACATATACATATATATGGAGAGAGAGAGAGAGAGAGAGAGAGAGATCGTTACTTTTCACAACACCTTAAGTTTCATAAAACACTTTCCTTACAACAAATTTGGAAGATTGGAGAAGAGAAGAAAATGAGGTTTGGTTATTTACCCAGAGCATAGCTATAACTAATTGTTTTAATGCCCAGGGCAAGCAGCTAAAAAAGTGACCTACATCAATTTTAAGACAAATTCAGTTAAGGAGGGGCAGAGATCCTGGGATGTAAACTGCCATGATGCTTCTAGGAAGACAGTCACTGGAAGAAGAAAGTGGGTGTAGAGAGAAGGAGGCTAGCCAGGACTGGCAGTGGCACTCACCTGGGATGCAATCACTACGCAGCAGAAGGTTACCTGGGATGCAACTAGAGAGCGAAGAATACCATGTCTATTTCAATTATTTTTGCTAACCAGGTTCTGAGATCAATTGTTCCTACACTGATACAGCTAAAGGAGTATGACTGTTGTCAGTCTCCTCTTAATTTCAATGTTGTGGGGCAGAGGCCTAGTTGTCTGTGGGTTAGTTTCAGCCCTGACTCAGCCATAGTTAATGAACTTTGGATCTGGGATTTAGACATAGGTCACCTGACTTCAAACCCAGTGTTCTTTCTGCTGTACCATTAATTTTATAAGATGTTTACTTCCATGAGGGGGGTAATCCCTGCAACGCCCCACCTCTACCCCCCTCACCACAGCAATATTCAGATGAGTGAGTGGTAGGGTATGTCTAGAAAGATATATCCAGCACAAGGTCAGCTGGCCAGTAACATTTTCCTTTTTTGGTGATTTTTCAGTTGCCATTTCTAAAAGGCAACTCCTTTCACAGATATCATGCACAACTGCTCTTGCAATTGAATGCCCAAGAGCAGTTCATTTCTGTATTTTTTATTGGAGACTGAAAAATGTGGATACAAATTGTCCGTATTGGCTGAACACATCAATTAGGTGAAGTTTTCTGACAGCCCTTGTGGTTAGTTGTCTGTATCCCGACCTCATTTAACACAATGGAAGCATCATTTTGAGCATCCGGGAGAAAAGAAAGTAATACTCCTGATGGTGAAGAATAAGAGAAATATTTTACAGACCTTGGAATGGCAAGGCTAAGTAGTGGAGGAAGACGCCCTGCTAAGTGAACAGACAGTTTGAATTTTATCTTTCAGTGGATGTCTACGTGATGCCAAACATTGGGCTGAAAAGTAAAGGATTCAGTCCAATTTATGGAGCAGTGAGTTCTTTTTATGAGCACAGTTGAAGTGCTTGGACATTTTTAGCCTTTGGAGAACTCTCCAATTGGATGCTGCTCCAGCTCCCCATCAGCCTGCATGAATAATTTGGCACCATTAAGAGAATTGATTTGGTTTGTCCAGGTGCTTCCCCACTGACTCACCTGGTCATGACTGCTGATTCCTCCAGATAATCTCCAGCTATGAGTCCACTTGGGAGAAATTCTTTTCTGTCTTTCCTCTTCTTTTCCATTAGTGAGTGGCAGGAGCAGGATTTCAACCCAGGTCTTACCTCTCCAAGGTTATTCCTCCTTCCACTAGACTTTTTTGTCTTCAAAAGAGTTTGGTCCACTTAGACTTCAGCAAAGTTAAAGCTAAGAGGGCCAGAGACAGAGACATTGGGGTTGGCTTGGCTTACTTATTAGACTAAGAGCATAACATATGTTAAAGAACTCTTCTTCATAATGCATGATGCTATCTGTGCTGGAATATACTACTACTAAGTGCAGTGGTTCCCTAAGGAATTTTGAGATTCACAGTTGTGGACAGGAGAACTCGGCATAAAGTGTGCATCTTTTATTTCCCCATCGCCCCCAAATCAAGGCCTGAGACTTAGAATGGAGAGAATCTGTTGTTGTCATTGTTTGTCCTTCATTCTCAAAGAGGAACATGATATTGTGGAGGTGATTCCATGACATGTAAGTGAACTAGATTTAAGTGAGGGAGGGCTATGCAAAGTTACCAACCTCCCTTTCTCCTCCAGAGCTATCTGGGTCCAGTGACCAGATACACATGAGGACGACTGGAGATGGCCACAGATGTGAGAGAATCTAAGGAGGTTAAAGAATTCAAGGTTGTTCCAGCTGGAAGGGATTTTAAAGATCACCCACCAGGTCTAATCTCTTTACTGGACAATTTGGGAAACTAGAACCAAGAGTTAAAGTGACTTGTATAAGGTAACTGGTTAGAGGAAGAGCTACTAAAAAAAAAAACAAACCTAGGTCTCTTGCCATGCAGCCTAGTGCTGTTTCTATTTTCCTGTCTTATCCTCATATAATGAATAAACCAATCAGCAAGCATTTTTAAGCACCTCCCGTGTGTCAGGCACTGCTATATTCACAACTATACACAGAATATTGTATATTATTGCAAATTTATTGCAAATTTACTGCAATTTATTGCAAATATTTATTTCAAATTAATGCAAACATCACATTATGTAAAATGTGATGAGATAATATTTGTAGAGCACATACGCCTTAAAGTGCTACATAAATGGTAGCTATTGTAATTAATACCATTGCTATTCTAATTATTGAAACTTCTTAAGAATCAGAGTGACGTGGTCAAAACTGCTTTAGGAATATCAGTTTCATAAAGGGGGGTGGAGGGACGTCTAGAGGTATGGTGCAGTAGATAGAGTGCTAGAACCAGGGTCAGAAATACTTGAAATAAAGTCCAGCCTCAAACACTCACTAGCCGTGAGTGGGCTGGTCACAGCTAGTGACCGTGGGCAAATCACTGCACTTTTGTTTTCCTCAATTTCTTCAATTGTAAAATGGGGATATATTTATGCTCCCTGTCACTTTTGAGGGCAACACCACTTTCTAAAGTTCATAAGTAGCAATGACTTTTCCTCATGATGTCACTGGTCCTCTTTGAGAACTAAGGGCAAACAACCTCTCAGGATGATAAGGACCAAATGAGATAATATTTGTAAAGTACTTAGCATAGTGCCTGTGACATAGTAGGCACTTAATAAATATTTGTTTCCCTCTTTTTCCTTGTTTCATAGAAATGAACATTATATGCAATGATAATAGTAGCTTATTTAAAAATTAGAAGAGTGAAGCCCAGGGAAGTTAGATTATTTGTCCAAGGTCACATGACTAGCAAGTGGTAAAGATGGGATGCCAACCCTAGTGTCTAGATTTCCACACCAGGGGCAGATGGTGGTGCGGTGCATAGAGCACAGGCCCTGGAGTCAAGAGAACCTGAGTTCAAATCCGACCTGAGACACTTGACAATTTACTAGCTGTGTGACCTTGGGCAAGTCACTGAACCCCAATTGCCCTGCCTTCCCCCCTCCAAAAATAAGGGGAGACATCCTGGATTTAAGGACTTTCCTTTGTATCATTTTGAAGTGAAACATAAAGAAAAGACTAGAGATGTATTATTTTATAGACTAAAGAAAGGCACTGTAAAATGTCAATAATTTCAACTAATGAGGAAAACACAGCCTAATACAGTGAGAAATCTGAAATGTAGAAAGTTTTTACAATAAATGCAGTTTTCTTAATTTTAGGTTCATATGACAACCAGAACAAACTGCTAACAAAGCACTTCTAAGCAACAGTTTGCCAGGCCAGCTTTCTTGAGTCCAGAAAACTACTCTGTAATTAACAGCACTCATTTGCATACAATAATTTATTAGCCTTAATAAAGGTTTTAAAAAGTATTTTAAACATTCCATGTGCCAGACCTATCGAATTAATTTGCTGTGATCCAGTGATCACATCCTTCCTATTCTTGCATGCAATAATCCATCTCTCGACTTACTGAATTTCAGTGGCTGTCCAACAACGCATTCTCACGAGTGACTGTCTCTTATGCTTGGAACTATCTCCTTCCTCATCTCTTCCTCTAAGCTTTCCTGTCTTCTTCCAAGTCTCAATATAAGTCCTGCCATCTACAAGAAATCTTTTCCTGATCCTTCTTCATGCTAGGGCCTTCCCTTTGAGATGATTTCCAATTAATCCTGTACATAGCTTGTTTGTATGTAGCCTCTCCTATTAGACTGATCTTCTTGAGAGTAAGGATTGTTTTTTTGCCTTTCTTTGTATCGTCAATACTTAGTACAGTGCCTCGTAATGTAGGAGATACTTAATAAATGCTCGTTGACTTGACTTGCTTAGCAAGCCCCCTCTTTATTGATCTGAGGAAGGTAAACCTTAGCCCAGTTCAGGGACACTTCTCGCAAATGCAAATTAGTGAGGTTTTGTCCTATTTCTTTACTTGTCACTTGTTTCATTAGAGCTTTTATGGTCAAATAGACATCCCAGGACAGCTACTTTTCAGCCCTGAATTTCAAAGCATTTTTAACTCTAAACCATCCCTTTCTTCTGACAGAGGGCAACACAAGAGTTGAAAAGATTTATCCATGAGAACATGAATACTTAACTATTAGGCAAAATCCCCTGTCAACTGGCATTTGTAACAATGCATTTCCATAAAGTTTTCTAAACTCAGACAGCATTCATGTATTACTGATGAACCCAAGATATTGTCAGTTTCCAACTGGCCTATTAATAGTTCCTGTATTTTCATGAATGCACGGTTAAGACTACAATTGTATAAATTAGACTAGCTTTGGTAAAAACAAACAAACAAAACTATCCATCTTTTCCCCTTTCCCAATCCAGGAATCCAATGCAAATGCCATGTTTCACTCTTTAAAAAAAATTCCATGATTTTTTTTCTCCCTAAATCTCAACCACCCAGATGTTTCTTAGTTGTTGATAATACTATTCAGGGTTAGAGGTTGAAGATATGTCCTCTCTATTTTACATAGGAAAATGCTTTCTGTCCAGACATCTGTCCAGTTTCCCTTACACTGGTCACTGAGAGTTTTATCACCATTTATGCTCATTTCTAGTCTACGTTTTCACTGTTGCTAATGTAATTGAGCTTCCATTGTCTTGAAGCATGAGCAATGACCCAACTCAGGATACGTAGGGACACAGCTCTTAGGAAGTCCCTCAGAAATGCAATATTATAATTCCTTTCAAATACAATATATGCAAAAAAATAAAAAGGAAAGGAAGATTTTTCTGCTTCTAATTTTTGAAAGTACTAGAAATGAATATAATCATAAAGCCTAGGGAATTGATTGCTGGGAAATATTGATTATTTGGGGTCAGAAATTGTTCAGAAGTTATTCCTAATTGAAAGAATTTCTATTAAGTCTTACTGGCAGAGAAGGGAAAGAATATCGGAGACCTAATTGCCTTTGAATTAATTAAGCCCCCAAATGTAATAGTATTATTATTAACCAACTCATCTCATAACATTCTTCAGAACTGTGGGACCCTTAAATAAAATGGAAGGATAAAATGTTTGAGCCAGTTTTGAAAATTTAGAAAATGGAGGCTGAGTATTTATATAGGCAAAGGTCTCCCTTCTCCTCAGATCAATGCAATAAGTTTAAATAATGGGCCTCTACACAAAGCTTTATGAGGAGTAACCCCTCAAAGCTTGATCTGATGAAAAACCAAGGTCATGCATCCTAGGGATTTGTGTGGTTGTGGAAGAGGAAGAGAAGAATTGCCTTTTGGGAACCCTCAAACATGGCAGGGTCTATGGTCAGTAATTACAACTATGATTCAGATAATTGTGCAATCACTACAAATATGCTGGACACATAATACATGCTGAAGACTATAGAGCACATAGAAGAAATATAAGGCATTGTCCTTGTCTTCACAGAACATGGTCTAATTGAGACATGACTAACAGAAAAATTAAAGGAAAACATCGATTTACCCCCATCTAGTGCTCCAAATGTCTTCAGATGTAATAGTGCTTCTGTCTTCAGTTCCTTCCCTTCTACCCCATAGGAATAGAGAGAGTGACTACTCAAGCAGAAATGACAAAATAAGGCAGCAAGGGAGAGGTGCTATCAACAAGATCACTAGAGTGAGTAGGAATCAATCGATGAATCAATCAAGGAACTAATTAATAGGCATTTCTTAAGTCATTATGCCAGGCACTGGGGATACAAATATAAAAGAGACAGTCCCTGATTTCAAAGAGCTTACTTTTTTGGGGAATATAATATGTATCATAGATAAGTCAATACAGGATGTAAGTATATACACATGTATCTACGCATATAACACATACACATATATCATGAAAATAAGTTACAGTGATTTGTGTGTATGCACGTGAGAGTGGATAGTAACAATCAGGGAGATGGCACAGTAGATAGAGTGTTGGGTCTGGAGTCAGGAAGACTCATCTTCCTTAGTTCAAATCCAGCCTCAGAAACTTACTTTGGGTGAGTCACTTCACCCTGTTTGCCTCAGTTTCCTCATCTGTAAAATGAGCTGGAGAAGGGAACGGCAAACCACTCCAGTATCTTTGCCAAAATAACTCCAAATGAGATTGCAAAGAGACAGACACGCCTGAAAAATGACTTGACAACAACACCTTGAGCTGATTTTGAAGAAAGAAATAGTGAGGAAAGAGAAAATCCCAGGTATGGGTAACAGTTTACAAGAAGTGACAGAGACAGGGGGTATAATGCCATAAAGACTAGTCTGGATGGAGCTTAGACTACATAATGTTCCGTTTAGCCAATCATCATTAATTGGCCTTTACAAACAGATATTTACTGAAAGATATAATAAGGACAGAATTATCAACATTTTTACCCACCTCCGAGGGTGGTGATGTAGTACATTCTCCTCCGTCATTTACATTTAATAGCTAGGGGACACAATTGAATGAGGGATTGAGCTTATAGCATTAGAGAAGAGATATCCCCCACCTCTCAGGAGTATGCCCAGAGACCTGAGGGGGAGATATAGCCCACCTCACTTGGGAAAAGTGAATCAAGAGTATTCCTACACATTCAATAAATATATCTTGTTTGATAACTGAAACATAGTGCTCTCTCTCCAAAAACTGTCATGTAACATTTCTTACTGATATCCACAGGGTTCCCAAATGATTTCATTCCTGAATTTCTTTGTACTAGTGACTTACTGGCCCCAAGGGTTCGATATTACTCCTTGTTAGCCAAGCGGGAAACATGGAGCACACCCATTTATAACTTGCTTTTTATTAATGCAGCAATTTCAATGCATTTAGTGGAATTTTACAATTTGAACAGAAGAGACGAGTTCAGACCCATGAATCCTGAAAGCATTGTATTAAATAAAGGCTGTCCCAAAAGTCTTACTGCATTTTTGAGCTTTAATAATCTAGCTTGTGTTTCCAAAAAATGATGATCATATGTTAGGCTACAAAACATCAAATGTTTAAAGCTCATTTTTGGTCAGAAAGCAAAAAAAAAAATCAGTGGGCGCAGGGAGGTAATTGGGTGGGCTAGGAGATGTAGAAGAACAAGAAAAGGGAAGGAAGTAGGGGTAAAGGATTAGAAATAGCTAATTTATACATCCCCAAACCCAACTACTTTCTCTTTCTCTGTCCTTTTCAGTCCTACTTTCCTTTAAGATAAGAAACTTGGCTTTGATCCAGTGTAGACAAAATCAACAATTTCTTGTGAAGATTCTTTTCAGGTTGAGGAATTCCTGGGGTCCAAGGCCAAGAGAAGGGAGAAGATTCATTCTAGGACCTTCTGAAACACTTAGAAGTATCAATATATAGCATTGCTTGGAGGAGGTGGAGGTATCTTGAAAAATCGTTTTTTTCTTGTCAAATTATGGAACCACACTTTATGGTTGTAAAATTTAATGCCAAAAAATATCTTAAAAAACACTTTATAATCTAGTGTAACTAACCGTGGCATCTTCTGGACCCAGAGGCAGAACTGGGAGCAATGAGTAGAAGGGGCAAAGAGGCAGATTTTGGCTTGAAATAAGGAAAATCTTCCTAACAAAATAATTTAAAAGGAGAATTGTTTTCCTTGGGAGGTGGTGGGATCACCCTAAGTGGGGCAAGTAAATGATGGGGAACCACTGATAGAAAATAGTATAGTAGTTCATTTTCAAGACTGAATGGAACTAAATGGCCATTGAAGTCCCTTCTGGCTCTGAGATACTCTGCTGTGATTTGATCCTAGGGAGCCTCTCAATGACAGGCTCTGCACTTTGAGCCAGGAACAAGGCTACAACGGGCTGGCATAAGTAAGGCTCAGACATAACAGGATTTCTCACAACTAACCAATATTCTAAACCAAAAGTAAAAGTTTTGCAAAGTTAAAAGGGCTATAAAAATAAAGGCTTTTATCTTGAGAGATGGTGATATAGGGAAAAGAATGCTGGACCTGGAGTCCAAAGAAACCAGGGTTCATATTTCTTCGTTCCTCCATCCATCCATCCATCCATCCATCCATCCATCCCTCCATCCCTCCATTCATCCATCCATCCATCCATTTATCCATCCATCCATCCATCCATCCATCCATCCATCCATCCATTTGGTAGTATTTATTAGGCATCTACTATTTCCAAGGCACTGTTGGGAAATAGAGATACAAAGACAAAATCTTAAAAAAATAAAGTCCTTGCCCTCAGGGAGTTTATATTCTACAAGAGGGAGACATTTAAACAGATAAAGAAACACAATAGCAAATGAGAAGGAGGAGTACTAAACCAAGCTGAACCTTGACAGAAAGTAGACATTCTAAGAGATGAGGGGTATGAATTCTAGACTTGGGGGTAACAACCTATGCAAATCCACAGAGATGAGCTATGGCATTTCTAATTTAGAGAACCAGTCCTCCAGTATGACTGGACTGAAAATGTGTGAAGGAAAACATTGAGTAATGAGGCTGGAGCCAGATTGTGAAGGGTTTTAAAGACAAGCTAAATAGTTTATATTTTGTCCAAGAAGGAATAAGGAGTCACTTAACCTAGAGACAGTTAGGTGGCCCAGGGGATAGAGCACTGGGCCTGGAGTGAAGAAGACCTGAGTTCAAATCTCATCTCAGACAGTGTCGATCTCTGTGTGACCCTGGGCCAGATGCTTAAATTCTGTCAGCCCCAGTTTCCTCTTCTATAAAATAGGGGTGATATTAGCACCTACCTCATAGGATTATTTCTAAGGCACTTTTCTGACTTTAAAAGCTAGATATTCTTCTTCCTCCTCCTCCTACTACTACTACAATTTCTTCAGCCCCCAGTTCCTCCTTCCATTGTGCAAGTTTCCAACATCCTTCGTCCCCCTTATGATTTTGACATTGACTCCCCACGGTATTTATGATACACTTGTGATCTAATCACTACTTGGCATCTATACTAGCAACAGCTTAGGTACCGTTGGGAAAGTCTCTTATTTAGCATACCTACCCCCTGTCTCCTAGATCAACTGGTGGCTTTGTCAGTTGTTCATTGGAGGACAAGCTCTGGCTCAGTAATAGCGACTAGGCTAGGAAGAGCCCCACCTACTACTTCCTTTTTATTTTGTGTGGGACACCGTGAGTAACTCCAATGAGCAAGCATGGATAAATTGCAGTATGCACCATATATCTTGGGACAGCTAGGTGGTGCAGAGGATAGAGCACCAGGCCTGGAGTCAGGAGGACCTGAGTTCAGATTGGACCTCAGATACTTACTAGCTGTGTGACCCTGGGCAAGTCACTTAACCCTGTTTGCCTCAGTTGCTTGTCTACAAAATGAGCTGAAAAAGGAAATGGCAAACCACTCCAGTATCTTTGCCAAGAGAACCCCGAATGGGGTCATGAAGAGTTGGATATAACTGAATAACAACCATATATCTTATTAGCCTCTCTTTCTCCCTAAACCAACTCTTTTTCTGAACTTCTCTACTTCTATATATCACCTTCTTTCCAGTCACCCATGTCTGGCCTTCCTTCCATATATCCATTGTATTACATATGTTTGTATGTAGGTATATACATATACTATATATTATACACATATATACATGTATATACATAACATATGTATAAAACTATATATACACATGCATATATACTGATATATAAATATGTATATACATATGTGTATACATATGTATGCATGTAAAATCATTCTATACATACTTCTATTTATCATTTCTTTCTCTGGATGCAGAAACCTTCTTCCTTCATAGATCCTTAGTAGTTAATTTGGGCATTTACAATAGTATCTTAATTGGTTTCTCTTCCTCAAATTTCTCTCCATTCTAATCCATCTCCCACAACTACCAAATTGATTTTACATAATGACCGAGTTTTCAGAACTGGAGGAGACCTAAGAGGCCATCTAGTTCAACTCATCCACAAAAGGAATATCCAAATAGAAGACACATGGTCATCTAGCTTGGAGACCTCACAGGGACAAAAGGCCACCATTTCTCAAGACAGCCTATTGTACTTCTGGAATAATTGCATTCTTTTTGGGGGGGGGCAGGTGGAAGGCAGGGTAATTGGGGTTAAGTGACTTGCCTAAGGTCACACAGCTAGTAAGTATGTCAAGTGTCTGAGACTGGATTTGAACTCAGGTCCTCCTGACTCCAGGGTCAGTGCTCTACTCACTGCGCCACCTAGCTGCCTGAATCATTGCATTCTTATGCAGTTTTTTATGACATCAAGCTTCAATTTGCCTCTTTTCACCTTCTACTTGCTCATGGTTCTACCATCCGGTGCTAAATAGAACATACCTAATCCCTCCTCCATACAACAGCCTTTCAAATACTTGGAGATGGCTAATATCATGTCCCTTGTTAATTCTTCTCTTCTCTAGTTCCTTGCCCAGTTCCTTTAACTCATCCTCATGTGACATGAAGGCAAGGCCTTTTACCATCATGGATACCCTGCTCTGGACACTCTCCAGCTTGTTAAACCATGGTGCTCAGAACTGCATCTAATATTCCAGATGAAGTCTAACATTAGCAGAGTTCAGTGGAATAATAACCGTTCTATTCCTGGAAGTTATGTTTCTCTTAACCTTCTTTTCCTGAAGTCAGGGTCTGATTATGTTATTTGCCTGTTCAATAAACTCCAGCAGCTTCCTATTGATTCTAAAGTCAAATATGACTTGATTTTTGTCACATCTTTTTCATTTTTTTTCAAACAATGTACATAACTATCAGTATAGTAATATACATGTATAATTCATAAATAAGCATATATAAGATATTAATGGTGAAAGCTCTAACAAATTTTTTACTACTCCAAACTTTTGTAGATCATTGTCTAGCATAATGAGGAAAACAAAGGGAACTACAAGCTTTTGCTAGGGTGTCCACCATGCTTGAAACATTCTCCCTCCTTACTTCTGTCTCTTAGAATCTTGAGTGCCCTTCAAGTCTCAAAAAGAGAACCACCTCCCATATGAGGCCTTTCTTAATTTCCCCAGTTGTTAATGCCTGCCTTCTAACATTTTGCATTTGCTATGTATATACTTTCAATTCATTCTTCCATGTATTTGCCATTTCCTCTTAGAAGAGTATAAGCTCCTTGAAGACAGGATCTATTTCTTTTATATATCTTTGTGCCAATAATAGCTAGCATAGGACTTTGTGCAAATGCTTAATAAATATAGTAAATAAATAGTAAGTGTTTAATAAATGCTTGTCAAGTAGAATTGAATTGAGTCAAAAAGCTGAAAACCATTACGGTTTTTAAATAGATTGTTTCTTATGCCCAAAGACAGATAATCTATGCAATCTAAGGTCAGGGATATTTTTATTGAAACTAGGCCCATCGATAGACAGCTTTAGTATGTTAGGTAATACTGAGAAAGAGGGCATTTTCCAACTTTCATTTTCAGACTAGCAATGGGCATCAGTGTGGGACTCTGTCCACCTCTCTGGTCCTTTTAATGTTCAAACAGCAGGCCGTAAGCTGACACTTTGAAGGATGGCATAAAACAAATAGCCCTTTCCCATTGGAGTGTATTATTAAAACTGCAGTCCCATAAATCTGAAACAGATAACTCTCCCCATGTCACAGAGTAAAATAAGTAATTTTCTGCTACTAAGAAAACAAATTCTTCTGCTCAATCACATCTAAAGTCATCCAAGGTGCTGACAGACTCAGCATTATACTGAAGCTTGTTTTTGACAGTTTCAAACATTTCTAACTTTGTCAACAGTGAGGCAATAAAGAGGGATTTTAGGAAGGTAGGCCAAAAAAGCCAGTCAAACAAATTTCTGAGGGCCATTTCATGAACAGATTAAGAGAATCTTCAAAGAGGAAGATTATCTCACACTGACATTCCTCCTACCATCCTCCATTTCTGAGTCTTTGATTTAATTGGGTCCCCTGCTCCTGCAAGGATGCCAGCCCTCAAATCCACCCTTCCCCTCCCCATCATCAAGTCCTAAGCATTCTTCAAACGTCAGCTCATGGGCCTTGAAGGAAGTTCCATAAAGCCTTCCCCGGTATTAGCAAACTGGTCATCTCTTTCTCCCACAAATTTTCATCACACTGTGTTTGTCTGTTATGTTTTCACCGTATTCTATTTGGTTGCAAGAAACTCTTTTGAATTATAATTATCTATAATTAAATTAGATAATAAATGTAAAGCATTTTGTAAGTGCTATAAACATATGAGTAATCATAACTAATATGTCCCTATCGGGTATTCTTTTCCCACCAGCCTATAAACCAAATAAACTCCAGTGGCTCCCTACCATCTTCAGGATAAATTCAAAATCCTCTGACATTCAAAACCCTTCATAATCTAGTCAGACCCTCTCCTTCCACCACCTTTCCAGTCTTCCAACACTTTTTTCCTTGCCACGTCCTCTTCAGTCTAGTGATGTTGACTTCCTTACTGGTCCACAAACGAAGAGTTCCATCTTTTCGCTCCAGGATCTTTCACTGACTGTCCCCCATGCCTGGAATGCCCTTCATCCTCACCTTTACCTGCTGACTTCCACTGGCTTTCTCCAAGTCTCAATTAAAATCCTACCTTCTATAGGAAATCTTTCTCAACTCTTATTAATTCTAGTGACTTTTCTCTGTTTTTAATTATTTTTTATTTATCTTTTATATATCTATTCGTACATAATTGTTAGCTTGTTGTCTCTCCCATTGGATTAAGAGCTCTTTGAAGTCAGGGACTGTCTTTTGCTTCTTTTTGTACCCCCTTAGCACAGAGCCTGGCTCATAGTAGGCACTCAGTAAATGCTTACTGACTGACTGGCTAACTACATTCCTTGAGTACAGGGGCATGTCTTATTTGCCTTTTGAAATTCAATCCATCCTTCAGGCTCAGTGCCACTGCCTCCATGAAGCTTTCTTTGAATTCCTAGTCAGAAATAACTTTTTCTTCCTAGGACTTTACATAGCACTGTATATATCTAATGTACATCTTTTATTCTATTTTTCAGCATAGATACACATTATTGCTTAATATGTTGCATACTTCCTTGCTAAATTATCAAGTTCATGGGGTTGGGGACCATATCTTTGTATCTCTCCCACAGCTTTATAGTTTATCATGCATAGTTGGTGCTTTAAAATTTGGTTTTTTTTTAATTACATTGAATTGAATAATAGGGCTTAATTAAAGATTGTTAAACAAATGATTTCTGCAGGATCTACTGCTAAATATAGAGGCAGGAAACATGAAGTGTTCCATAGGGCTTGGTTTTTGTGCTATGGTGAGTATTCAAAACTGTCTATGATCCTTAGCCAACTAGATAAATACACACCATCTCATTTACCCGTTCCCCCTTACCCCTCACCAAGTCATTTCCTAGGTTATAAAAGTATGTGGATATAAACATGTAGCTCTAGACAATAGGAGGAAGCAAAAAATCAAACAAAACAACTTGGACCACTGCCCAAATACTTGGGAATTGTTCAGGACATTTAATATTGTTAGTCTAGAGAGGAGACCTGTAGTGGTTGAGTGGAATGAGGATGAGTGGGGAGAATAGGGTGGAAATGGGATATTTTGAATGTCTCTGTAGTGAAAGAAAAGTAGAAGTGAGACAGGGGAGGGTTTTATCCACAGGTACAGATTTAACTGAAGTAGTTGTTGCCTAGTACAGTTTCTGACACTTGGCAAAAAAGTAAATTCTAATTCCACCCCAGTCACTAACTCATTCAGAAGTCACCTTCAGAAATCCTCTCATGATTTCTACTCCATGACTGTTGGCTTGGCAACTCCCTGGGGCTTAGCTAGGATTCAGCCATACATTCCAGATTCAGGCCTGTCTAGAAATGAGTTGTTCCACACAAATGACTTTTTCTTCTCCTTCTCCTCCTCTTTCTCCTCCTCCTCTTCCTCCTTCTTCATCACCATCACTGGCATTTATTAAGTACCTACTGTGTGCTGGGCACTGTGCAAAATGCTTTCTAAATATTATTTCATTTGATCCTCACAACAACCCTGGGAAGTAGGTCCTATTATTATCTCCATTCTACAGATGAGAAAACTGAGGAAAAATGGAAGTGACTTACATAAGGTCACACAGCTAGTAAGTGCCAGAGACCAGATTTGTACTTAGGTCTTCCTGACTCCAGGCCCAGCACTTCTTTCCAATGTGCCACCTAGCTACCACTAGATAATTAAAACTCACGGACATGCCTGGGAAACTATTGACAACAGCAACAATTAGGTTTTACACACACACACACACACACACACACACACACACACACTGATGTTTTACTCATTTGGGGATAACAGCCTTTATAAAATGTATTTACCCATTTTCCTACCATGTAAACAGAACATGAACTTTTATTTTTTGTTTCAGGGATCTGTGATCTCACCAATGTTTTTCTTTCTAGAATTACCAATTATAATTCTTCCATACCTCATCCCATGTCTTGTCCGTGTCTTTCCTTAAATCCTCTGTGGAAGATCCACTTGATATGTGTAATAGATTCTTTTTTTTGGGGGGAGGGCAATCAGGGTTAAGTGACTTGCCCAGGGTCACACAGCTAGTAAGTATCTGAAGCCGGATTTTTAATTCAGGTCTTCCTGACTTCCTGGCTGCTGCTCTGTCCACTGCATCACCTAGCTGCCCCACAAGAGTAATACTCTCTTAGTGTACTCTCAGTATGTCGTACTCAGGCTGTCTACTTTCCATCAGTCTTTCTTCATGATTGGTCAATATATTTTTTCTGGGCATACATATCCTCAATGATAGTTTTTGATCATTTCTCTCTCATTTACTAAGATCTTTTGTTGTCCTCTTCTTTCTTGACTTCACTGTAGCTTTTACTATTGTTGACTACCCTCTCCTTATGGATACCCTCCTTTCTCTTCATCTCCAAGATGTTGCTCTCTCCTAGTTTTCCTCCTACCTTCTCATTCCTAATCTCTTTTGCTGGATCACCAAACACGTGTTGCAACAATCTAGCTAGCAGCTGCTGTGGGGGTGAAAGACCAACACAAGCCCAACAACAAGAACTCTGCCAGCACAGATTCTTTTGATGTGCTTTACTAAGGAAAGCAATGTTAATTGGTTAACAATCTTACTTTAATCCAACATACAAATATCATTCACTTAATTCAGGGGAAAAAGCTAGCACCCTGAACTTCAGAGCAAATACAAATGAATTACTAACATACATTATAAACAGACCAAATGCAATTCATAGTTACCAAGAAACCACCAACATCTGGATGGGTGAGCCGGGAGGCTCTTAGAGCAGCTGCCCAGAGTCCCACACCAACACTCCTCCAGGAGTGAGAGCCTCAAGCAAATACCTCTGTTCTCTCATTTTATACAGTCTGTGGACGTCATCAAACATCATCTGCCTACCAGAACTTAGACACCTACTATTGGCTCTGGTCTTAGCAATTCCCCTTAGGACCCTGAAGGCTTTATGCCCACATAGGCTTAGCACCTAGTAATTAGGGGTTTGGGCCTGGGGTTTTGCACCTAGTAGTAAAAGGGTATGGGCCTTTGGTTCAGCACCTAGTAAGACTCAATCAAGGAGACTTAATTAATTTATCATTCTAAAACAGTAAGAAAGTCCTACCTTAGTTACCAATACACCATGTCCCATGAAGGTTTCCCCAACATCCTATTCTCTCTCTCTCTCCCTCTCCCTCTCCCTCTCTCTCTCTCTCTGCCTCTCTCTCTGTCTCTGTCTCTCCCTCCCTCCCTCCTTCTCCTCTCTCTCCCTCTCTCTCTGTGTCTCTCTCTTCTCTCTCTCTCTCTCTGTATCTCTCACCCCCCCCCCCCTTGTGGTGATCTCATCAGCTCCCATCACTTCAATAATCATCCCTATGTAGATGACTCACAGATCTATTAACAGCTCTAGTCTCTCTCCTGAGATCTGGTTTGCAATCACTGACTGCATGTTGGACATTTCCAATTGTAGATACCAATGGCATTTCACATTCAACATATCCAGAACAGAGCTCATTATGAGATAATTCTGAGTCACAAGGTCAGCAACAATTTTTTCCTTGACTCATCTTTTGAGTCCTTTTCTATTCCCTCAGATGTGCCTGTATCTGAAGTTGTGGGGTGTTTGGGCCCTACCATCTTTGTCTGCTTGTCCTCAGTCTTTCCTGGACTTCTTTAGCATCTTCGTTTTGAAGGATGTTTTTCATCAGTTCACCTTTTCTAAGAAATGGTGATGGAGTAAATATTTTATGGTTGTCCATTTGATTTTTTTAAAAATTGACAGTGCATTTGAACAAAAAATGTCAGCTAGGTAGCGCAATGGATAAAGTGTCAGGCCTGGAGTCAGGAAGATTTGAGTTCAAATCCAGACACAGACATTTACTAGCTGTGTGACCCTGAGCAAGTCACTTAACTCTGCTTGCCTCAGTTTTCCCATATGTAAAATGAACTGGAGAAAGAAATGACAAACTGCTCTGGTATCTTTGCCAAGGAAACTCCAACTGGAGTCATGAAGAGTTAGACACAACTGAAATGTTTGAACAAGAACAATGAACAAGATTCAGCTTTTTCATAATGACCCAAGATCATCATTTAAAGCTGCATTTTATTGTTGTGCTGCAACAAAGGGACAGGAGAGACTATTTGCCTTCTCATTAAATGGCCCTGGACTACTCTATGTTTATATAGCTATTCTTTTGTTTCCTCTCATCTGCCATTTCTTTCTTTTTACAAAGTTTTTCACACAGTTGTTAGGGATGAGTCAGAAAATGTGAACCACTCTCTCCCACAGAGTTAGGTGCATAAGCTTTATGACCATTCTTTACCCCAGAATACCCTTCCGCTTCCTTTGGTGTTTCTGTCCACATTCTGCTGGTCTGGCATTACCAGAAATATGACTTTCGGAGAAATGAGCTGTGAAGTTATTCATTCATATCACATTAACTTGTCTTTATTTGGGCATAATAGGAGTTCATGTCCCAAGTTTTCTACCTACTATTGTGTGACGTTGGGGAAATTACCTAACATTTCTGAGTTTCTCTTTTCGCATTCATCATAAAGAGATAATAATACCCTTACTTAGTGTGCCACAGGGTAGTTCGGAGGATCAATGATATGATTAATATAAAAGTGCTAATAGTAAAGCAGTGTGGGCTGTTAGGTGGTGCCATAGCGCATAGAGCGCTGGACCTGGAGTCAGGAAGATTCTTCTTCCTGAGTTCAAATCTGGCCTCAGACATGTATTAGCTGTTTGACCCTGGGAGAGTCACTTAACCTTGTTTACCTCAGTTTCCTCATCTGTCAACTGAGTGGGAGAAGGAAATGACTCACCACTCCAGTATCCTCTCCAAGAAAACCCCAAATGGGTTGATGAAGAGTTGGACACAACTGAAAAATGACTGAACAAAAAAACAGTCTACGACTGTCAGCTGTGGTTGTTTGCTATTATTATTGTAGTATACGTTGTTCTATGAAATCGTTCCTCCCCTGATCCCGAAATGTATCTTGTCTTGTCTTTTCAATTCACCTGTGGGC
Organism: Trichosurus vulpecula; assembly: GCF_011100635.1. Lineage (NCBI taxonomy): Eukaryota > Metazoa > Chordata > Mammalia > Diprotodontia > Phalangeridae > Trichosurus > Trichosurus vulpecula. The sequence continues at coordinate 87,029,249 of NC_050580.1, read as the reverse complement.
TCCTTGAGGGATGGGTTAATTTGTTAACACGGTGTGTCAGCCATAGCACCTAGTTCATATTAGGAATACCATAGGTGCTTAATGAATGTTGTTCAGTGGCATCTCTTATTTCTGGCTCAAGCATAAACAGCTGTTCAATTTTATGCTGGCCTTTCATAAAAATATATGATCTTGATTTTAAGTTAATGAGTAAGGATTAAGGAACAGTAGCAAATAGCCTCTGGGGAATCTCATCCTTAAAATGAATATTTTAGATAATAGCATTTCATTGTTTACTGGACAAAAATATCACCGCATGGGTTCTGAAGAAAATGCTTGTTGTTCTTTTTAAATCTACGGGCTATATTTTAAAAATATATATACTAATGGACTTTCAACAGGGAAGGATTATCTCTTTCCATACAGGTCAATCAACCAAACAAACAAACACTTATCTGCTAACCACTCTCCTAGGTGCTAGACATGAAATATTTACGTAGTAACTAAGTATTTTTGTTGATGTACTGTTCTTTCTGGATTCCATTTGTTTATTTGTATTTTTTTTACCACATCAGAGACTTCACTGGATGGTCTAGCTGCAAAACATTTTCCTTTACTCATGACCTTGTTAGACTGATAGCATTAGAAATTAAAGTTAAGTTTTTGATTGAGATGATGTACAGTATTTATTTTTTGGATCAAGACTTATTATTGGTGACTGCTTCTAAGTAAAATCAGTGTGAAGCCTTGAAAATGTGAGCTGTGTCTTATTCATCTTTACATCTCATTCAGAGCTGAGCAGCAGAGGTAGTATTAATTAAAAAAATGGTTATAAGTACCTACTGTATGCAGAAAACTGTGAAATACTAGGAAAAGAAAAAGTTTAAATAAGACAAGTTTCTAGCTTCATGAAATATATAATCTAGTATGATCCTAAAAGACACGGCTTGTAAAATAATATTACATAATAAGTGCATTGGAGAATTACAAAAGAGAAGTATTATGTGAAGTCTAAAGTTGGCAGTTAGTCAATAAACATTTATTAAGTACTTATGGTGTTCCAGGCACCATGTTAAGGACTGGGGATACAAAGAAGGAAAAAGGCAGTCCCTCTCTCAAAGAGCTCACATTATAATGAGGGAGATAACAGGCAAACAATTATGTATAAATGAGCTATATAGAGGATAAATAAGAGATAATCAAAAGGGCGGATGGCACTAGAATGAAGGGGGATGGGAAAGGCTTCTTGTAGAAGATGGGATTTTAGCTGGGACCTCAAAGAAGCCTGGCAGTGGTGATAAGGAGGGAGAATATTCAAAATGTAGTGTAATTTGAGTTGGGCTTTAAAGAATTTGTAGTATTTAAACAGGTGAATGGGCAGGCATTCTAAGCATAGGGAACAGTGAGGAAAAGCCTAGAGGTAAGAGAGTGTGGTGGGTACCCAGCCCAACGAAGAGGGTCTGGAAGAGTATTGTAATAAAATTGAACATGTAAGATGGTGCATGGTGGTGGAGAGCTTTGAATTCCAGGTGAAGATGTTGGGATTTTATTCAACCAGTACTAAAGAGCCACTGAAGATTTCTTTTTCAACAGAGAGGTGACATGCCCAAAGTAGTAAAGATTATTCTGGTAGCTGTGTGAAAGATGGATTTGAGGGAAAAGAGGTGGGAAGACTCTAAAAAAGCCTATTGCAGATGCCTAACTAGGTTCTAATCTAATAGAGTAGAGGCAATCTTTGCCTATTTATATCTTTGCCTAGGTTGTTCTTGGTCAAAGGGAAGGTAGCAGTGTATATATTGTATAACAATGCAACACTGGACTTAGAGTCAGAAGACCAGGATTTGAATTTTGAATGCTTTGTATCAATCTTGTCTCTCCAAATTGATTTTTAACTTTTTGAGGTCAGGAGCTACATCTTAAAATTTCTCAGCATGTCGAGGTCTTAGTAAGTATTCATTGACTAAAAGAGAAGAGAACCTGTTGCTGGTCCTATTAACTAAGGCATGTGCCTTCCCATTTCAGTCCTCAGTTTTTTCCCACCTGTAAAGACAGAGATTTGGATAGGTGATCTTCAAAGTCCCTTCAGCTTTGGCATTCCAGATTCTGTGATTTCAAATGGCCATAGGCAGAGCCATATGAAGATATGGTAGTGTAAAGGACAATTTTTGCATGGATTTAGCAGCATGAAAGTATGACCAAGTCAACTTTGCCATCAGTGATGTGAAAATAACATAAGAAGTATAAGAAAACAAATTAAGCTGAGCAGGAGTAGAAATTAGTTCATAAAATAATGAATATTATACTGGAAGGATTCCCAGAGACCACGCAGTGCAACTCCTTCATATTTATAGATGAAGTAACTGAAGCTGAGGGAGATCAAGTGACTTGCGCATATGGCAAGACCCACTGTCATATAGGTTGTAAGGATCAGAAGTGGAATGTGAACCCAAGTCTTCTGACTCAAAAGCCAGTACTCTTTCCATCAGATCATCATAATAACTATATTTTGTACACTCTCACTTTTGGTTTCCTGAGGGAAAAGTCTTGTTTGCCCCACCTTAGTTACAGCTCTGGCTATAAGAAAGAGGCTTGAACTATTATTACTTTCCAAAGGCTCTTGGGGATCATAGTGAGTGAAAGGGGGCTCCTCTTGCAGGGGTCTACTCAGTGTCTTTGTGATACATTTCCATTTTCCAATAACTGACAATCATTTTTTCCTATGGGGCTTTAGGGCTCTCAGGGTTCTTACATTGTTCCTGTTTTCATTAGGCATAGATTCAAGGCCAGTATGTCTATAATGTAACCTAGGAAAATTCAGAAATCACAAGCAGACCTGAGGCAACAAATTGGTTTGGAAACATCCAACTTCATTATCACATTTCTATCCTGCAGGGAGAAAATAAAAATATTGTAAGACTAGGAAAAATGTGAGGAAGAAAATTATTTATAAACAGGGTAGTAAAAAAAGAGTTTCTTTTGAGATACCATATGGGGAAAAATTATTGCTCAAATAACTCTCAGGGTGAATAGATAAATGCTGAAGAGCTTATTTTTTCCCCAAACTTACTAAATACACATTTTAAGACTGATGTTTAATGCTGGAAGTAATTTTGTGTCCCCAATTACCTGTAAAACTTGTCTGATTACTCAGCTGCTCCCAAGGTGTTAATAATAATGATTACTCACATCTATAGAGGATCTAGAGTTGGGAGGGAAGTTAGGGGATGGTGGAAATAATAACAGCAGCTCATGATGCTGATGACAGCTGGCCTAGGTGGTGCAGTAGATAGAATGCCAGCCCCGGAGTCAGGAGGACCTGAGTTCAAGTCCAAACTCAGACACTTACTAGCTGTATGACCCTGGGCAGATCACTTAACCCTGTTTGCTTCAGTTTCCACATCTGTAAAATGAGCTGGAGAAAGAAATCGCAAATCACTCCAGTATCTCTGCCAAGAAAAACCCAAATGGGTTTGAGGAGAGTCGGACACGACTGAGACAACTGAACAATCATAACAACAATGAAGGTTTACAAAGCACTTTTGTGTATCATCTCATTTGATTCTTATAACCTTGCTGCAACATGAAAGTATGCTCATTTTAGAGATGAAGAAACTAAGGCTAAGGCATAGAGCTGTCACCATGGAGCTAGGCGGCACCATTGTGCATAGAGCACCAAGCCTAGAATAGGGAAGACTCATCTTCATGAGTTCACATCTAGCCTCAGACAGTTACTGACTGTGTGACCCTGGGCAAGCCATTTAACCAAGTTTGCCTCAGTTTCCTCATCTGTAAAATGAGTTAGAGAAGAAAATGGCAAACCAATATTTGTGCCAGGAAAACCCCAAATGGATTCATGAAGAGTTGGACATGACTGAAACGACTGAACAACGACAACAAGGGTTCTTATCACAATGTAATTTACCCTAGAGCCCCAAATGTCCCTAAAGATACCTCATGCTCCCAGTTTTCTTGTGCCATCATGCTCTCTCTGACAGACCAAGGCTGTCTGCCCTGAAAGACCAAGGCAACCTGCTTCAACTCATGATCTAGAGTAGAGCTATTTAAAATCAAAGATTCATTCAATAAACATTTATTCTGTACCTCCTGAATGCACAACATTGTGTTGGAGAAAGATACAAAGTTTAGGTAGGACATGGTCCTTGCCCTAATGGAGTTTACAACATTGTGTGTCTGTATGTGTGTGTGAATGTATAAAAAATACAAATACAAATATAACAGAAGTCTTATCTTCTATTCACCCACCAACATTTATCTATCCTTTGTTCTAGCCAATCAAAGAAGTTTTTTATTGGAGGGGGGAAGGCAGGGCAATTGGGGTTAAGTGACTTGCCCAAGGTCACACAGCTAGTAAGTGTGCCAAGTGTCTGAGGTCTGATTTGAACTCAGGTCCTCCTAACTCCAGGGCCAGTGCTCTATTTACTGTGCCACCTGGCTGCCCCTAAAAGAAGTATTTTAAGTGCCTTATTTGTGCCTAACACCAACTGCAACTCTTGCATTCCAAAGTGATAATCGACTAATCTAATACAGTGATCCAGCTATGGTAGTAATGCCTTATAATGGATTGCTATATTTCTCTTCTAGTAATGCTTAACAAATTGCTTGGCATATAATAGGCACTTAATAAATGCTTATTGATTGCTTGTTGACTAACAGATTTTCTGAAGATAATACTGAGAATGCAGTGACAATCTAATGAGAGAAATATTTTGGGGCAAGAGCTAGCCAGGTGAATTTTGGAAAGGTAAGTCACTTATTTAATTGTGTAGAGATCAGTCATAGGATCATGGATTTAGAACTGGAAGGAAACTTAGAGCCCACCTAGGACAGCTCCCTCATTTTACAGATGCGGAATTTAAGGCCCAAAGAGATCCCGTTTCCCACACCTATTAAGTGGCATGCATGCCCTGTGTAGAACAAGTCAAAGAAGGAAATGAGTGAGTCAGTATTTTTTTTTAATTCACTAGGTTATTACTGGCAATCTAGAAGTATGTGTGTGTGTGTGTGTGTGTGTGTGTGTGTGTGTGTGTGCGCGAGCGTGTGTGTGTGTGCGCATGTGTGTGCATGCGTGTGGGGGTGGTGGTGGACTGGGAGCCTAAAGAGTTAACAAAATAAAATTAGAATATGCCCTCACTCCACCCAATCCCCTTCCCCACACATAGATGTTGAACACTTTATGTTTTATGATCTATAATCCCTGCATACCTTATGCCATGTGATTCTTACCCATATCTTTTTTTTAATCCTCCATGGGAGATCCACCTGATGTGCTGGAGGCCTTCTTCTGGCTCTTTGTAATACTTTGAAAGTAGTATACTCTTATCACACTTCCAGTATAGTTATTTCATCCATATCATGGGGATTAGGGGCGCAGTGCCCCATACAATCTGGAAAATCTGAGTAAATTTTTTGGCCCCTCCTTTGTGCTAGAAAAGAAGCCTGAATCTTTTTTCTTTTTCTTTCATGGGGTGTTTACAGTACCTTATTGTAAAATTTGGGTTAAGCATTTGACCATAGTGTCTATGTCATCTGCTGGCCTTCGTGTGTCATCTGTGGCTTCTGCATAACTCCCCCCAAATTTTCATTTAATTTCTTATGTCCACCCTTCATATATTGAAACCATGATGGGGAAGGTAACAATGTGGAAGGGATAACTGTAAATTACTCAGGCTGTCTGTATATATCACTCCCACTTCACAAGCCCATATCCTTTTCTGGGCATACATGTCCTTTATGATTTTTTTGCCCCCCAATTTTTTTCACCTTTATACCTCTGTGTGTGCGTGAGGTGGCAGCATAGGGCATAGGAGGTTCATAAGATGATATTACACTATGACTTGACTCCTCCCATCCTCCCTCTTCATACATAGAATTCCTTAAAGCAAGTAAAATTAGCTGGGGACTATCAAACTCAGTCATGAAGTAGAAAAGAAGTCATGAGAAAGTGGCACCTGTTAGGTATGTTTGTGAAAGAGAGAGGTTCAAAAACTTTGCATTTGGCTTGGTGATCATAGAACAAAGTTATGAATTGATTGTACAAATGTATATTTTTTTAGGTCTGTTTTAGAACTATAGAACCCAGTCCTTTCCTCCAGATTGACTCAAGTCAATGATTCGGACAATTAATGGACCTGAGGGAAAACCCCTGTTTGGGGAAATAGAGAGAGGAGTCAATTTGGATACCAAATAGGAGTGTAAATAAAAGGCTAGACTAGGTCAGAAGGCAGAATTTCTTGGAAAGATGGTATCAGGATTCCAGGGACCAAAGTTGAGTGCTTCAAACCAGGTAGATCTGTGCAGAAATTAGGACACCAACTACCAGGAATTTTGGCAAAATTATTGTCTGATGTAGTCTTCTTCCTCTCAATTCTCCCCTTTCATCATAGCAATGTAGCTAGGATATCTTAGCTCTACCATTCTGGTCTCTGACAGATGGGCCCATGATTGTACTAGCATATATTTTAAGGTCCTTTCTTTCCCTGACACATCAGAGATGATATGAGACCCAAGTTTGAGTCAGTGCAGAAGGTCAAAGCTTCCCAAAGCAGGGGACCCAGATTTATTGCTTAAATTTGTTAGAGGAAATGGTGAGGGAATGGGGAAGGAGAATGGAGGGTGGGATGGGGATAAGGAAGTGAGAATGATAATGGAGAAATGAAGGCATAATTAAGTAAAAGTGACCATAGCAATGAAAAAAGGAATATTTCTTTCTTTCTTTCTTTCAAAGCACCAGCCAATGGAACCCTCTAATTCTTCTTTGTAAGTTGCTTTTCTGAGTCTTTGCCATCCACAAAAGGGCTTTCTAATAATTGGGATCTAAAACATCTGTCACATTGTATTGATAGCTTGGAAGACCACAAAATTCTTTCATAGATAGTTGCTTAATGTAGACAAGTAAACATTTTAAAATATGAAATATTTTTTCCAATTAAATGCAAAAACAATTTTAGCATTCATTTTGTACAATTTTGAGTTCCAAATTCTTTTCCTTTCTCCCTCCCTTGCCCCCTCTTTGAGAAGGCAAACAATTTGATATAGATTATGCATGTGCAGTCATATAAAGTGTTATTCCCTATTAACCAACTATGGGTCTAGTCCAATTGCTGTCTTGTGAAAAAAAAAAAACTTTATTCAATTGTGGGAATTGGGAGAAAACCTTATTGTATTGTTTGAATATAGCCTTGCATGGCTGGGAAGCTTCACCACTTCTACCTGCTGTTTAGAAACCCTTAACTAAATGCCTAGGTTAGGTTGACTAGAAACTCAGAAACTCAGATCTAAAGATGGATGCAAGAAGTTTCCTCACAATCATAGTTCTCAAGCCAACCACATGTCTTATTTGAAAACTGGCTTCATACGGATCATCACTTATAGTTTCTACATTCCTTTCACTGTTCACAGACACTTGGAGGGAGTGGAACATTGCTTTTTTAAAAAAAAATTCAGTGAATTGCACCTGTTCGCTTTCCCTCCTGACTTGGGAAGTCCTTAATCTTTCATCCAATTAAATATCAGGTAACCTAATGTTCTATTGTTTCCTTTTAATTAATTGGCCTCCTTTGATTCATTGATTTTAACATGTGTAAAAGTCTGTATCCCCTTCTATTTGGGGTCCAGGCCTAATCTGAGGAGGTCTGGTCCCTGTTTGTTGGTCAATTGCCATGGATTTCTTAATAAATTGAAAGGCTCAGAAGATTGAACCTTTGTTTCCTCAGTCCTTTCATCTTCCACCTGTCACAATAAATAATAATTGTAAAGCATTTACACAGTGCCTGGCACATAGTAAGTGCTATAAAAATGTCAGGTATTAGTTATTATTTTTATTTTATCTAGACTTTTAAGGTCTCCCTGAAACTAGTACAGTGTTCTACACATAGTAGGTGTTTAATACCAGTGTTTATTGAATTAAATTGAAAGTATAAACAGAAGACAATTTTTGGACATTTCAAACAGATGGAAGAGGATTTGTGGATCAGGGAGGAAACTTGAGAGGAAAATTAAGACAATTTCTGGAAAAAAGGTCTTAATTCCTTCCATTAACTCATAGCATCATGTTTGACAAATTTCTTCACCTTTCTGGGTCTCAATTTCCTTGTCTCTAAAATGGGGGGATGGACAAAATGAACCCAGAGGTTTCTTTCAGATTTAACATCCCACAAGTCTGGCTCCATGTACTTTAAGTGTGAAAACTCTAAGTGTGAAAATTGGGAGGCTTACTAAGAGCTAGAGGAGCTGAACTGAGGATATTTTTAGGGCCAGAGAACTTGTGTTGGAAAATGTACCCATCATTAAATGGCCTCCATGGTCTGCTGAATATAGAGTGTGAATAATTCAAAGGATTCACATTTATTTTTGAAGGAGGTTACACCTCTTAGCTTCTTCCTGCTCTTGAACAGCCACTGAGATCTGCAAAATGATTTTACTTTATAACCCTCCCAGGCTCTTGAGACCAGAAAAATGGCCAGTACTGGATCAGCTCCTTTAAGTGGTTGTTCATTTGTTTCAG
>NC_050580.1:86633772-86720546 GCF_011100635.1 Trichosurus vulpecula | reverse complement strand
CTTAAGCAGTCAGCAGAAAAGTCTGTGACACCTGAATGGAGGCCTGTCCAGAGCCCACGTACACTGCAGTAGCAACAGTGGCTGCAGCAGCAGCTTCAGAAACTTTCAGTCCAGAGATAGTAAGGGGGTCAGACAAGTGGTCAGAAAGAGATCACGGGGGCCCTTCACTGGCACTAAATACAGCTGACATTTATTGGTAACTCTATTGCCTATTCACAGTTCTGGGACAGAGAAGAGTCCTGGTAGTCAGTCACAAGGGATCAGGGCCCTGATCATAGTTCCAAAGCAAGAGGAGCACTTGTATTTGTAGCTGCAAAGGACCCATGGCTCTCGCTGGGAAAATCAGCATAGACCAGGTGAGCAGTGACCATACCTGAGGTAACACCATCATGAAAGCATCAAAAACTTGCAGACTGCCAGAACTAGCTCTGAAAACAGCTGCACAAAATCTGCAAGCCTGGGGAAGTACCTCCCCCACCCGCAAGAACAGAATCTTACTTTAACATAAAGTTCAAAGTCAAGAAATAGGCTATAAAAATTAGCAAACAACAAAATAAAAGGAACTTGACCATAAAAATCTACTACAATAGCAAGAAGACCAAAGCATAAACTCAGAAAAAGAGAAACAGCTGCAACAAAAGCCCCCCCCAAAGAAAAGTTAATTGAACCCAAAACCAATAAGAATTCCTTGAAGAATTAAAGAAAGAGATGAGTGGTACAGGAAAAATTGGGAAAAGAATGAGAATAATACAAAAAATTATGAAAAGAAATTAAGAGCTTGGTAAAAGAAGCACATTAAAATACTGAAGAAAACAATACTTAAAAAGAATTGGCCAATGGAATAGAAGCACAACAATCCATTGAAAAGAATTCATTAAAAAGCAAAATTGGAGAGGGAGGGAGAAAATTTGGGACTTGAATTTTTTTAAATGAATGTTTTAAAAATATGTTTACATGTAATTAGGAAAAATTGTTATTTAAAATTTTAAAAATAAAACATACAAACAGCAAGAAAAAGAAATGACAAGTAGAATGGTTTCAGAAAAACCTGGGAAGACTGATAAACTGATGCAAAGTGAAGTGAGAAGAATTAGGAGAACACTGTACAGAGTAAAAATCATCAACTGTGAAAGACTTGGTTACTCTGAGCAATGCAATCATCATCCAAGACAATTCTGAAGGACTCATGATGAAAATGCTATCCATCTACAGAATGAGAACTGATAAACTCTGAATGCAGATTGAAGGTAGTTTTTTTTTTTTACTTCATTTTTCCTGGTTTTTTTTTTTTTGGCAACATGGTTAATATGGAAATGTTTTGCATAATTCTTATGTATATTGATATATTACTTGCCTTCTCAGTGGATAGGGAAGGGACTAGAGAAAGAGAATTTGAAACTAATTTTTAAAAAGAATGCCAATAAATATTTTTTAAATAAAAAGCAAAATTGGCCAAAGGGGAAAGGAGATAATTGGGCAAGTGGAAACCAATGACTCCACGAGACATCAAGAAACAATAAAACAAAGTTAAAAGAATTAAAAATAGAAGAAAATGGAAATCCTCATCAGAAAAACAGCTGACCTGGAAAATAGATCAAGGAGAGAGAAGATTCTTGGACTACTTCAAAGCTGTAATGAAAGAAAGAGACTAGATATCATATTTCAAGAAATTATCAAGGAAAACTGCCCTGATATCTTAGATTGATATAGTAAAATAGACATTGAAAGAATCTACTGATAACCTCCTGAAAGAGATACCAAAATGATAATGCCCAGGAATATTGTAGCCAAATTACAAAGCTCCCAGGTGAAAGAGAAAATACTTCAAGCAGCCAAAAAGAAACAATTCAAATACTGTGGAGTGACAGTCAGAATCATATAAGATTTAGAAGCCCCATGTTAAAGGTGTGGAGGGCTTAGAATTATACATTCCAGAAGGAAAGGACCTAGGTTTAAACCAAGAATAACCTACCCAGCAAAATGGAACATAATCCGTTCAGGATAAAAAAAAATGATATGGAATGAAATGAGAGGACTTTCAAGCACTCTTGATGAAAAGACCAGAGCTGAATAGAAATTTGACATTCAACACAAGGCTCAAGAGGGAGAATTAAAAGGTAGTAAACATGAAAGAACAATCATGAGGGACTCAATAAAGTTAAACTATTTACATTACTATATGGAAAGATAATACATGTAACTCCTAAGAACTTTATCATTATTAGGGCAGTTAAAAGGAATTTACATAGTTAGAGGGCATGCGTGTGAGTCAATTATGTTGGAACGATCTCCCCAAAAAATGAAATGGTGAGAAAGAGGGACGCATAGGGAGAAGGGGGAGGGGAGAGGTAGAGTGGTAATTTAAGAGAGGTAGACTACCTAAGAGAGGTAGTCAAGGCATAACTTTTACAGCAGAGGGAGAAATGGGCATGACAGACAATGCTTAAACCTCACTCTCATCAGAATTGGTTCAAAGAGGGGAAGAATATACATGAACATTTAATTGTGTATAGAAATGTAACTTATCCAATAGGGAAATAGGAGGGAAATGGGCATAAGAGAAGGTGGGAGGTAATTTAAAAATGGGTGGGGTGGATTAAGGAGGTAGTGGTTAGAAGCAAAACAGACTTTTGAGAAGGGAAAGGATAAAAATGAAAAGGAAGCAACAGAAGAAAATGGGATAGAGGGAAATACATAGTAATCATAACTGTGAATGGTATGGAAGCAGATGGCAGAATGGATTACAAACCAGAATCCAACAATATATTGTTTACAAAACACACTTAAAACAGAAAACTCATACACACCTAAATAAAAGGCCAGAGGAGAATCCAATATGTTTCAGCTGAAGTTAAAAAAAGAAGACGGGGTAGCAATCACGATCTCAGACAAAGCAAAAACAAAAATCAACCTAATTAAAAGATATAGGCAAGCAAATTGCAGTATGCTAAAAGGTATCATAGACAATAAAGTAATATCAAAATATTGTACAGCAGGTTCTTCTCTGATACAAAGCTCATTTCTCAAATATATACTGAATATAAAACTGAGTTAATTTATAAAAAAGAGCCTTTCCCAACTGGATAAATGGTCAAAAGGATATAAAAAGGCAGTTTTCAGAAGAAGAAATCAAAGCTATCAATGGTCATATAAAAATGTTCTAAATCATAGCAAAATGCAAATTAAAACAAATATTAATACCACTTCACATGTAATCAGAAATGACAAATACTAGAAAGGATGAAGGAAAAATAGGTACACTACTGAACTGTTTGTAGAAAAGTGAACTGACCCAACCATTCTATAAGGACAATTTGAAACTATCCCAAAGTGCTATAAAACTGTGCATATCCTTTGATTAAAAAATATGACTACTAGGTCTTTATCCCCAAAAGATAAAAGAAAAAGGAAAAGAACATATATAAACAAAAATATTTATAGCAGCTCTTTTTTGTAGTGGCAAAGAATGGAAATTGGGCGGGGGGGATGATCATCAATTGGGCAATGTTGAACAAGTTGTGAAATATGATTGTGATGAAGTACTATTGTGCTGTGGGAAATAATCAAAGGGAATTGTTAAAAAACAACACAGCAAGACCTATTGGAAATGATGCAAAATGAAATGAGAATAACTGGGAGATCATTGAGTACAATAACTGTGATGCTGTAACGATGATCAACTGTGAAAAACTTGGCTACTCTGAGTCGATACAATGATCCAAGACAATTCCAAAGGACTCATGGTGTAAAAATCCTATCGACTTCAGAGAGAGGACTGATGGAACTCTGAATGAAAATTGAAGTATAATTTTCTCACTTTCTCTACTTTCGTTGCTTTTAGAAAAAATATGGCTAATATGGAAATATGGTTGCACGATTTCACATGTATAATTGATATCATCTATTTGCCTTTGCTCAGTGTTTGGGGAAGGTGTGGATGAAAGGGAGAGAATTTGGGACTCAAAATTTAAAAAGAAAAGAATGATAAAAATAAATAATAATAAATCAAAATGTTGAGACAGGGAGAGAGGGGAAGAGGTAGAGGGAGAGGGAGAGAAAGAGGGATAGGGAAGGGAAAAGGGAGAGGGAGAGGGAGAGATTCCAGGAATATAGTGCCTACTGTCCCTGCCCCAGTCAGAACACATCTTGAATCCTAGGTTCAATTCTTGACATCACATTTTAAAAAGACACTGATAAAGGGAAAGGATTTAGAGAAAGGTGACCAGGATGATGAAGAGCACTGAGCTTATGCTGTATGAGAATTAGTTGAAGTACGTGGGGCTGTTTAGACCACAGAATAAAAGATGGTGGTGATGGTAGTGGTGGAAGAAGAGGAAGAATAATTTTATTTGAAGCTTCAGATGGGCAGAACTATGAGTAATGTATACAAGTTCCAAAAAAAACCAGATTTAGGCTGGATTTCAGGGGAAAGCAAAAATTGTCCAATCTTAGAAGTTTCAAAAGAGAAATGGGTCTGCTTCAGTGGCTTAGCTCCTCACTGGAGGTATTCAGGAAAGGATAGAGAATGACTTGTTGTGCATACCCTTAGAGGAAAATATTTTTCAAATAGAGATGGGGCTACATGGTCATTAAGGACCCCTTCTAATTCCACAATTCTGTGAGTCTGTAAGAAAGGGTAAAAACTAATGGTGAAGGCAGGGTCAGGATCAAGCCTTTGTTGGGGTGTCAAAATCCAAGAACTGAAATAACCAGGAAAGCCAGTTACAGGAAAGGTGACTCAGGCTAATAAATTGGTATTCATCCAGGAGATGAAACAGAGGGTATGTTGGATCAATTGAATATTTTTCTGATTTAATCCATCTCATCAAAATATTGATCTTTTATGGTGACCATATATATATTTCCCTTTGTCTCTCCTAAGTCCTTGTGCCCATATGGTCCGTAGCTCAATTTATTCTATTCCATTCTAACTCCAGTTAGTTCCAACACCTAGTAAGAGAAGTGAGCTCAGACCAGTCACAGAATGGCAGGGGCCAAGACTCACATTAGGTCTTTGAATGCCAAGTCCAGTGTTCTTTTTCAATTTCTAGGGGACTCATGACCTTCGTATGTCAGGGACACTTTGGTAGTCTGGTAAAGTCTATGAATGCCTTCTCAGAATAATATTTTAAATATATGAAATATACATAATTACAAAGGAAATTAATTATATTGAATTAGTTTCAAGTATATTTATAGATATATTTCACATATTTACTACCACCATTTTATATGTACATATAAAATAAGTTCATGAATCCTAGATGAAGAACCCCGACAGTAGACCATACTATCTACCAATCTATTAAAGACCTTCCTTTTTGCCCAAGTCTATGGTTAGACTCATTTTGGGCTAAGGTACGTATCTTTGGAAAGTTTCATGTTAACTAGAAAGACCGTCACCGAGGCATTTGCAACCATGTGTTACTGCATTTACATATGCCACAACTTCAGGTGTTGCTTTATGCTGATATATATACTTTGATTATTTTATCGGATCATATGAACTCTTTAATAATTACTATAATAATAACTCCATTGATATTGTAAGTGCTTTACAAATATCTCATTTGATTCTCACAACAACTTTGAGAGGTAGGTGATAGTATTATTATTTCCATTCTACAGAGAAGGAAACTGAGGCAGAGATGTTAAGTGACTTGCCCAGGATCTTCTAGTAAGTGTCTTTACAGCTAGTAAGTGTCAGAGGTAGGATCTGAACTCAGAACTTTCTAACACCAAGTTCAGCACTCTATCCGTTCTGCTACCTCTTGGCAGATAATGAAAATATTTTCACTTACAGATGAAGAAACTGAAGCCCAATAAGGTTAAATGTCATCATATACAAGGTAATAGCACTTTTATTGTTGTTTGGTAGTGTTAGATTCTCCATGAACCTTGGCAAAGATACTGGATTGGTTTGCCATTTCCTTCTCCAGTTCATGTTACAGATGAGGAAACTGAGGCAAAGAGGGTTAAGTGACTTGCCCAGGGTCACACAGCTAGTAAGTGTCTAAGGACAGATTTGAACTCAGGAAGATGAGTCAAACTGATTCCAAGTCCAGTGCTCTATCCATTGGTGCTCCATGAAGTATCTCACTAGTAAATAATATAACCTACAATGGAACTTGTGTCCCCTGACAGCGTAGCCCAATCCATTCATGATCAACTAGACTACAATAAGGATCTGGTACAGCCCAAATGTTTGACCTACACTATATCTGTAGCTTCCTCCTTGGTTTCTCCATTCTCTCTCCCTCTCCAATGCATCCTACAGAGATCTATCAAAATGATTTTCCTAAAGCCTGAGCCTGACCATGTCACTCCCCTGTTGAACAAACGCCAGCGTCTCCCTACAATCACTAAGGTCAAATATTAATGTCTCTACTAGGCATTTAAGGCACTTCACCACCTGGTTCTGATCTACCTTTCCAGTCATGTTATACATTCTTCATTTTGTGCTCTGTGGTCTGGTCAGACTGGCCTTCTTGCTGGTCCTTGTATGACATTCTATCTCCCAATTCATGCCTTTGCATGGGCTGTGGAACTAACTCCCTGCTCCCTTTTACCTCTTAGAATCCCTGCTTTCCTTCGAAGCTCAGCTCAAAGGGCAGCTCCCACATGAGGCCTTTTCTGATCCTCCCAGCTGTTAGTGCCTCCCCATTACCTTTTATTTATTTTGATAGATTTTGTACAAATTGATATATACATATATATATACACATATGTATAAACATCCACACCTATGTGTGTATGTACGTATACTGTGCCCCCTCTATGATTTAAGTTCTTTGGGGGAAAAGACAATTTCATTTTATCTTTGTAGCCTCAAAACCTAGCACTATGCCTTTCATATTATAGTTGGCACAGTAGATAGAGAATTGGGCCTGGATTCAGGAAGACCTGAGTTCAAATCCAGGCCCAGACAGTTACTAGCTGTGTGACCCTGGGCAAGTTACTTTGCCTGCATAAAACTGGAGAAGGAAATGACCAACTGCCCCAGTATTTTTGCCAATAAAATCCAAATGGGTCATAAAGAGTTGGAGGTCATTGAAATGACTAAACGACCACCACAACAAAAGTGCTTATTGATTCATTGGTCCTCTGTTTTCTCACCTGAAATGAGGGCATTGAACTGGATGGTCTCTGAAATTCTCTCGATTCTAAGATTATTTCTTTGAAAGCTATTTTCTCTAAGTTATTCCCTTCCTGAGCCTAATGCAGGATCATGCAAGTATGTGAATATGTGTATATACATATATACCTGCGTACACATATACATGTGCTCTCTGATCAATTCTCATGGTATTTCTTATAGTTAAGGGATTATCCACATAACCTCTCAAGGCTTTTTCCCTGTCCCTGGGCTCCTAGGCCTACTAGTTACTTTGTGTTATCCAGTTTTAGAGACACATGAATTACAAACCAATCAAATTATGCCTGGCCTGAAATCCTTAATTCCCACATATGGTAATGAGAGCTCTTGCCTGGCCCCACCATTGCCTGCACAACAACATCCAAATTAGAAAAGCCATCATAAAGCCCGGGAGAAAATGCCATTTGTGCAGAAAGTGCCTCTTGACAAAGTGTTCTGTTTGGCTAAATTAAATCCTGTTGATATTTCCCTATTGCCCAGAGAACATTTCCAAGATGAGAAAACATTTGTCAAGAGCACATTGAGAAAATGAGTCAATTAGCTCTTTTTTAAAAGAGGGAGGGAAAGTGAGAGGGCAAGAAAGGAAAGGAGAGACAGAAAAAGAGACAGAGACAGAGAGAGAGAGAGAGAGAGAGAGAGAGAGAGAGAGAGAGAGAGAGAGAGAGAGAATTAAAAAGAAGAAAAATAACTTTCTATTTTATCATTATTACCAAACTCATTTTCTCTGTTTTCCTTCCCTTTATCTTCACCTTCTCTAGGGACTTAGATAGCACTGGAGAAAAGATACCAAACATTTGTTAGATAGTTTCCATCCCAATCTCTAAGGGTGTCATGGGGGAGAGGAGAGAGGGAAATCATGAAACACTCTCTCCTCTGTCTTCTACCCCTTTCACCTACCTCTCCTGGCTCATCTCAGAACACCACCACCACCACCAAGAGACCAGAACAACAGAAATGGAATTACATTGTGTATAGGTGGTTCAACATGCAGGTCAGAAAGGAAATCATGTAAGAAGATCGTAGGATCATAGTTACAGGGTTAGAAGGGAACTTTGAGATACTCCAGTCCAACCTCCTCTACAAATCAGGAAATTGAGGCCCAAGAGAGACGCTTTCATGTTACATTGTGAGTGACAGAGCCAAAGGTCATCGGACCCCCAGCCTCGTTCTCTTTCCTTTGTGATTGATGTCTCTCAGCCATCCCTCATTGGTATGATACTCTTACACCTACACTTGCATCTTATCCTCCCAACAAATTGCCTTTTTAAGTAAGAGTAGGAAGCCATGCTGAGCCTTCAACATCTTTCACAGAATGCCAAAATTGGAAGGAACATCTTATCATCTAGTCAACTGGCACAAAGTGATGTCTGATATACACAACATCCTGAACAAGTGGTTGTCCATCTTCTACTAGATGGCCTCCAGTGATGGGAAACTCCTTCCCTTCTGATGTAAACCCGTTGGGTGTTTGTAAAGCTTTCGTTATTGTCTGTTTTCCTTACTGAAACAGAATTCTACTTTTCTTCACCTAACATTGACTGCTCTGAGTTGGGCCTGAGCAAAACAAGCCTAATCCTTCCCCTTCTATGTGTCAACCATTACAGAATTTAGTTAACATTATAGCTAGAATTTATGTAGCACTTCAAAGTTTGCAAAGTACTTTACCTATGTTAATTCACTTGATCCTCAAAACAATCCTGTGAATTAGGGGCTTTCATTATCCCCAATGTACAGGTGAGGAAACCGACATTGAAAGATTAAGTACATGCCCATCATTAAATTCTGAGGCAGGATTTGATTCAGGTCTTCCTGACTCCAAGTCCAACGCTTTATGAACTTTATCCACTGAGTCACCGACCTAGAAGGGATCTTAGACATTCTCTAGTCCCACTCTGAGTACAATTTTAGAGATGAGAAATTAACTGCACTTCAACAACTATTAAGCATTTACTATGACAAAGTCATGCCTCCCTGTCAGACCTTCAAGGAATATTATTCGTCGGGTCAACGATGCCACTGAAAGGCAGCTCAGGAAGGTGCATTAGTCCTCCAGCATCTCATCGCCTCCAACCTCATTGAAATATATTGCATGCTGGACTCCTGGCCTTGATTCCTAATCAAATACAATGAGGAAGGGTGAGGGGGTTAGCAGAGGACCTGATCACAAGCCATTGCTGTGAAATTATGAGGAATCTCTCTAGTGTGGGGATAAAAAGTCTAGAATTATTAATATGGGAAGATGGACAATTTTTTCCTCCGTTACAGCCAGTTATAGAAGAGGTAATGTAGGGCACAGGGCTGTTGTCGTTTTGCTTTAATTTCTTGCAACCAATTATTTGTGTGATGCAAAGCAAAGTAAATAGAACCTGGCGGACATCTCACACAAGGACCACAAAAACACCAAAAGACATCAGAATGATGAACAGTCATTGAGTTAGAGTAATGATGTCAAATGCAAGAGGCAGCCTGGTGATTTGCAATCCTCCCTAGATGGAAGAACCAGATTAAAATTTTAATTGGGAAATATTTAATAAAACAAATAAAAATACAATAAAACATAGGTAATGTTAATATGTAGTTTTCTAAGTCAACATGCACCTGCCAGGATCCTTATGTATAGTTTAGTGGCCCCTGGTTCTTTTTAAGTTCAACACCATAGAGATAGAGGACTGCTAATAAAAGGACTGCAGCTTCCCTTCTCTCAGCAGAAAGGTGGTAGACAACAGGCTCAGAATGAAGCAGACATTGTCAGACACGGCCAAAGTGTTGATTTGTTTTGTTTAAATGTGTTTCTTTGTTACAAGGGACATTACTATTGGGTGGAGAGGGAGCCGTAAGGAAGTGATAGCTATATGTGTGTATGTATACCCACATATATGTATGTGCATAGTTGTCATTTTCAGTTGTGTCCAACTCTTCATGACCCCATTTGGAGTTTTCTTGGCTCATTTTACAGATGAGGAAACTGAGAAAAACAAGGTTAAGTGACTTGTCCAGGGTCAGATAGCTAGTATTTGAGGTCAGATTTGAACTCAAAAAAATGAGTTTTCCTGACTCCAGGCTCAGCGTTCTATCCACTGTGCCACCTAGTTACTCTGTGTGTGTGCATGGGTGTGTGTGTGTGTGTGTGTGTGTGTGTGTGTGTGTGTGTGTGTAAAAGCATCAGTATTTATTCTTTAAAATGTAATCGACCATTAGCCTCTGTGAGAAGCAGCATGATGCTGTGAAAAGGGTGCCCAGAAGACCAGACTCATAATCCTGCTCGGCTTCCTACACCCCTTGTGACTATGGACAAGCCTTTGGGCCTCAGTTTTCACACTATAAAATTGTATGGTCATATTTGTTCATTGCTAAGTATGCTTTCAGTTTTTAATCCTTTAATACTGTTGAACTAAGCTCAGTACTAAAACAATCTTTACATGAATGTTTCCCTTCCATATCCATAATAAAGCACAAAATGCAACATTTAACAAGGGACTTAGTTAAGTCTCTCCTTCTCTGGGCTTCAGTATCAAGAAATCGTGGGTTTGTAACCCAACTCTATACCTTCTCTGTGTTAAAAGAAGTGCTTTGCAAATAGGATTCAAAATCATTTCAGCTCACACACAGTTCTGCATGATAGGATCATAGCTCAGAAGCTAAAGTGAGACAGTTTTCTGTTAAGGGGAGGAATCTCAGTTTCAGTTGAAGACAGGATAAAAGAAAACAGATTGAAATTGCAGCAAGAAGGACTTATATGAAAGAATTGAGGAAGATATTGTGAGACCTGGGAATATGCTGCCAAGAAGAGTACTTTGAGTCTTCTCAGTCAAAAGATGGGGAGTAACAGTGATTTCTCTAGGGTTGTACAAATTCCATCCTGCTTGTAGCAAAGAAATGATAGAGGTGATCTCTGAATCCTGGGATTTTCTGTAGATTTGAGGACTTTCTGAACATAAGGATCTTCTTAGCCTGATACTAAGCCCTGGGAAGCATCCCTTACCTTCACTCATTTTCACATTCCCTCCCTGGCTTATATGTCCCTCTGGGATATTCTTTTTTCATTGCATGATGGTCTTTCTATTTATCCTTGGATTTATGTGTTTGCACAAAAGAAAACCAATGTTAAGCTGGTGTCACAAATGGTTTTCAAGGCCAGTGATGCTTTTTTAAATGGCCGAAATGATCTATTACTAGATACAGTATTCTGAAAGTGAAATTTGAAAGAACCGATTAAATTATACTGTGAAGAGTTTACACAAACCTCTCTGCCATCTACTTGAAAAATTCAACTCTGAATATTAGAGTTGCGAGTAAATTTATTTATTGAACTATTATTTGTTAAGGACATGAAGATGACACTGTATTAGGCACTGCAGAGAGATGAAAAAGGAATAAGAAATAGTCCCTGCCCTCTGGGAACTTTCAGTCTATTGTGGGTGATGAGACATATTCAGACTCTAATTAAAAAGCAATATAAGACAATACGCAATTAATGGCCAAAGGAAAGATATGTGCTTGGCACGTAGTAGGTGCTTAATATATGTATATTGACTGACTTACGAACCGCAAAGCTTATGGGTGTTCAGATCAGGGAGAGGTCATTGTAGGCTATGGTGATCAGGAAATCCCTCCTTTAGGAAAGTGGCAGTATGGAGTGATAGAGAGTACTAGATGTGAGTCTAGAAGACCTGAGTTCAAATCCCCTATTAGCTGTGTGACCCTGTGAAAGTCACTCAACTTCTCTGTGACTCATTTTCCTCACTTGTAAGATAAGGGAATTGGGCTTATTAGCCTCTAAGGCCCCTTCTAGCTTTAAAACGGTCATCCTATGAACTTGAACGATGAATGAAATTTTGATAAATGTATAAGAAAGTATTCAAGGGGATGAGAATTCAAAAGGAGAGTAAATAAAGCATGTTCAAGGGACAGCAAGAAGAGTTCGGCCAGAGTAAAGGCAGATCAAGTTAGTAGGGTCTAGATTATAAAAGGTTTTAAGTATAAAGTTAAGAAGCTTGATTTTATGGCTAATTACAATTAATTTTGCAATGCTTTAAGATTTACAAAGAAATTTCCATGTTACTTGATCCTTACAACTATGACCTTCCTTTTTCCAAATAAGGAAAGCATCTAAAAGAGGTTAAGTGATTTAGCTAGGGTATTCTAACTAGTAAGTGTGTGAGATCAGACTCATTCTTGTCCAGGCCATGGGAGTAATTAAAAATACTCTTCCAAGGGCAAGAATTACTATAAATTTGGGCCTTTAAATCTGCACCCATCAGATTATAAGCTTAAATGTGTTGTGACTTCTAATGCTTACCTTCTGATTCCTCCTGGCTCCAAATTCAAGGCTCTTTCCACTGTACTCTCCTGTCTCTGTTGTTTTAAGATTAATGTGGCAGCTGTGTGTAGGATAGATTGGAAGATGAGGTCACTTAGAAGGCTTTTGTAGCAGTCCAGCTAAGAGGTAGAGGTGGAGTATATGACACAATGGAAGGAGTAGTGAATTTGGAGTCAGATGACCTGGGGTCCCATCCTAGCTCTCACATTTACTTAACCTGCATGACCCAAATCAAGTTTCTTCTCCTTTCTGGGACTCAGTGTCCTCATTTGTAAAATGAGGTCATTGAACAAGGTCATCATTAATTAAAGGCCCTTTTGGGTTCTAAATCAATGACCCTGTTATTCTATGATTAAAGGTATTTGAATATTCATATTGAAAGTAAAATTTTAAATTACCAGGCATGTCTAATATTTTAAACAATAAAACAATTTTAAGCAGAAAATTCTTAAAATATTTTATATAAAATTTTATGTTTTATATAAAAATATTAAAATTAATCAAATAAATGTGCATGCACACTGTGTGTGTGTATGCTTATATACATTCTCCATGTTCAAAATAAAATGTGTCAAAATCAAGCAGGTTGGAAGAGCTAAAATGTTAGAGATGTCAAAGATGTCAATATGAGTCATGTTTCAACAGTATGACAGCAAATGCCAGAGAAGTTGAAAGTAACAAGTTGTTGGATCCTAAAAGAAGTTATCTCTTGGATGTGATGGTGCTGATTCTGTATTTAATTACTCTTTTTGTTACTCCCTCCACTCCTAAAGAAAGATCAAATCCTTCCATTGATTTATGAATAAATAGAATAAATTCTTTGATTAATGATGGGTCAGTTGTAGGTTGATTAGGTAAGTGTTAAATTTCATTTTGGATTGGACCTGTGATTTTATTCATAAGAGAATTCCCTATGAGGAAACTCCTTCTACCACAGCAAACAGGCACCTGCCTACAATTTATAATCTTAGAGTGTTGCCTAGAGCACTGAGAGTTTAAGCAATTTGCCCAAAGTTACACACCAGTTCACGACAAATAGAGGACTTGAAGCCACTTCTTCTTGACCCTGGGGCCATATCCCCTATGCATGCCTTATGCAACATTGATTCTTCTGCCAGTTAAGTGCCTTATTAAATAGTTCCTCTTGCCAGAGGCAAGAACTCTAGGGCCAGAATATCATGCCTGGTTTGCATTTGCTGATTTGAATTGAAAACAGAAAGAAAGAAAGAGAAAAAGGAAGGAAGGAAGGAAGAGAAAAAAGAAGGAAGAAAGGAGAGGAAAGGAAGGAAGAAAGAAAGAAGATAGAAGAGAAGAGAAAAGAAAGAAGAGAAAAAGGAAGGAAGGAAGGAAGGAAGGAAGGAAGGAAGGAAGGAAGGAAGGAAGGAAGGAAGGAAGGAAGGGGTAGATAGGGACAAAGATATGCAGTCAGGTGAGTAGAACCAGGAGAATAATTTCTACAGTAACAACTTCGTGAAAACAAATGGCTTTGATATACCTAAAAACTCTCATCAATACAATGACCGATCATAATTCTAGGGGACAGTGATAATGATAACGATGCTAATGCATACATGTATGCTACCTGACAGAGATGTGAACTAAAGAAGTAAATGACAGATCTATTTTTGGACATGGCCAATACGAGACTTTTCTTTTTCACTTGACTATGCATATTTATCACAAGGGTTTCATTTTTCTTTCTTTTCCCCCAATGCAGAGGAGGAAGGAAGGATAGAAAATAAATGCTTGCTAACTTAAAAAAAAGCATTGAAGTTGTGCAGCAGATAAACATCAAAGTACCGGGGAACTTCAGAGAACTTCGGGAGCAGGACGTATGGAAATAACTGGCCATGGAGAGGACCCATCAGCTGGTTCTTATGTCTGGCCTGCTCCCTCCCCTAGGTTCCTGCTGATAGGTAGATTCACAGCTTTCTGGAAGGCCTACATGGGGGATATGAGACTCTCAAGGGCATGGAATATGTGCTTCGAGTCTTTCTATCCCCAGTGCTTTGCACAGAGGAGGCACTTAACAAGTATCTGTTGAAATAAACTGAGGCACTTACTACTATCGGTGACAACTACAGCAGCAATCTCCATTTCCTCAAAGGCATCCTTGAGAGCTGGCATGACCTTCCAAGTGTGGCATATACTTCCTTGTGGGAACTGCTTGTGAGGTGGCATTGCCAGGGTGTGGAAAGTTATTGGTTTGGTCATTCATTACAGCCATTTCCAATATTTCAGGGGATTTTCCATTTAATTCCAATATTTCCCAACAAGTAGTGGAAACAGATAAATAACCATCTTCTGGAATGAATAATACCTCAGTGTTTTTAATTCAAATATGACTCATTTTAAAGGAATAAAGTGAAATGGTATTTGCTTGGGAAAATACTTATCCAACTAATAATCAATCATTTGAGGCCAACTGTAACCTCAATTCTCATCCCTGGGAAAATATAGACAATAATTTATCTTTGTTCTCTTTGTTAGGTTTTTTATATTTTATTTAAAAACAGGCATATGTGAGACTTTATATACTTTCTTTTGAATCCTTCTTTGTTAAAAGGCCAGATTGTTAGCTAATGTGCCAATATTTTTGGGGGGGGGTTTTGGACCAAGCCTACAGTATACAACATTCACTGAGACTCCAAGAGAAGTGCCCCTACCTTTCACACATCATCTTATGTTTCTCCTGTGTTTTATAAACATGGAACCCACATTGCCCTTGCTGAGTGAAGAGGGTACACGCAAACACACATGCGCGCACACACACACTATATATACACACAGATGGAAAAAGACTCAGGGAGAGGAGAGGAGAGGAGAAGAGAGGAGAGGAGAGGAGAGAGGAGGAGAGGAGAGGGGAGGAGAGGAGGGGGAGGAGAGGAGAGGGGAGGGAGGGGAGAGAAGGGGAGAAGAGGGGAGAGGAGGGGAGGGAAGGGGAGAGGAGGGGAGGGAAGGGGAGAGGAGGGGAGAGGAGAGGTCCTTTCCCAGTATACTGGCATTTACATTGTATACCAATACAGCAAGCAAGAATGAAGCAAGTCTTAATAGATCACATCTTTTCAGTCTCACATCCACTGGCAATCATACTATCAAAATTTAAACTAGGCCTTCATGGTATCCAAACTCTGGCAGAGCCAACCATCTTGGGAGCCTCTGGATGATATAGAGATTTTTAAGGATATAAATTTTTTGAGTACAGAGACAGTTCTTCATTTTGTCTTTGTCTCCCTAGCAAATACTAGGCACTTATTGAATTAAAAACCTGAACTGTTGGCACTGAGATGTTCCTTACCCCAAGTACCAATTTTGAGAAAGTGTCACCTCTATATTCTCTTGAATGGAAGACATATATGTCGACAAGAGAGGCAGATAGTCTATTACACCATGATTTCTAGGCCTTGGGAGGCTCTACTCAATTTTTTTTCCTGATAGAAGGCAGACAAACTCACTCACATCAAGGTATCAGTGACTGACAATAGTTTGATGAGCTACCATTCTCAAGAGTATTTGTGGTTAAAAATTGAATATGTAGAGATAAGAATGCTTTAAAAGAAAAAAGTGAAATTTTTGGAATTTTAGGTGCTGTGTTGTTGTTCAGTTGTTTCAGTTGTGTCTGACTCTTCATGACCCCATTTGGGGTTCTCTTGGCAAAGATACAAGGGTGGTTTGCCATTTCCTTCTCCAGCTCATTTTACAGATGAAGAAACCAATGCAAACAGGGTTAAGTGCCCAAGGCCACAAAATTAATAAATGTCTGAGGCTGGATTTGAACTCAGTTCTTCCTGACTCCAGGCCTGGTGCTCTATATACTACACCACCAAGCTGTCCTGCCATACCTGATAGATAACCATATATTCACACATTCATATGTAAAGATGGCCATGCCCAGCAAGGTAATGTTTTTTCAATACTCACTCGTTTAAAATGGGTTCATTAAATAATAGCCCCTAAAAATTGTCCACCTCATGGGGAATGTCACTTTATATCCTAGCAATAGGGATTGTACCTGTGATTTCTCCTTCTGCCAGTATAAGTGACACCCTCTCTGCAACTTACCATAGTCTTAGAAAGCCACCAGGGCTCTGAGAGGTCAAGGGCCTTGCCCATGGCCATGAAGCCAAATGTATTGGAGGCAGAACTTGAACCCAGGTCTTCCTGACTTCAGGGTCCACTCCTATCTCTATCCACTCTTGCCATGCTGCTTCTTTAAGCATGTAGTTTGTGCTTAATAACTATTCATTATAAATTTTCCTAGTAAGTGAACATGACTCATTGTCATGGAGAAAGAAAAAGAGGATCCTCTTCATAACTTACAGGATATTATTTTCCATTTCCCCCAGTTCTACTTCTAACTCCAAATTAGTGGTTGTGAATAGAAAATTGGCTAATTAACAGCTAGAGAAAATAATTGTTTATGTAGATGATAAGTATTTTGGACTTAAAGTAATAGGAAAATCATTCAATGAAGTCGATTTATGTGTATAATCTTATTTGAAGCTATGCAGACAGGAAACTGTACTTTGATTTGAGGGGGTGGGATTTGCTTCAAATGGATTTTGGGAGATTTACATGATTCTTTTCCTTGGCTCAGGTGGGATACAAAGCCTAGCAAAGGGAGATGGCATTTAGCCCTGGCTCATACCAGACTCTTTAAAAAAACCATTTGCCAACCGTTTAAATTTTTGGTTGTGTTGCACACTACACTGTTCCATTCTTGATGCTTCTTATTTCCATTATATTTTAATACCAAGAGAGCCCTGAAAGAGAAAGAATCTGATTGAAGATAAATCCCCTACAGAGTGCTAAGGAGAGGCTAAAGAACAAAGGAGTCCTAGAGGATGACATAGACTTTTGCCCGTTTATCCAGATTAATCCCCAAGAGTACTTCCTGGAGAAAATAGAAGCCTTTGTGAATGCTATGGTGTGAGTGACACAACACACTTCTTGGAGGTCAAGTTAAATCAACTGAACAAGAATTTATTAGGAGCTTACTATGGGGTAAATAGAGGCAGCTAGGTGGCTCAGTGGATGGAGTGCTGAGCCTGGAGTCAGGTAGCTGGGTGACCCTGGGCAAGTCACTTAAACTCTGTTTGTCTTAATCCATTGGAGAAAGACACAGCAAACCACTCCAGTATCTTTGCCAAGAAAACCCCCACAGATGTATAGTTCATGAGGTCACAAAGGGTTGGACACGACTGAACAACAACAACATGGGGTGAATAAATTGGTGAACACCAACCACTCCATATTCCCACAGGACCAGGGCTCCCTACCCCACCAAAAGTTTCTATTGCCCCTTCCACCTCTCTTCTTTTCCTGATCAAAGCTATGCTAGGAACAGAGCACCTGGGACAAAAACAGTTGAGAAGGGATGAGGGCTGGAAGGCAAGGGTCCACAGAATAATGTGACATCAATCACAGTCAGACCAGAAGAAGAAGCAATTCAACCCTTGCCCTCTGTGATACACCAGTACCTACCAGGGTTTCCCATTTGCAACACGGGTTAATCTAATTTTTTCCCTTAAAGGAGATGAACCTGCCACTGGCACCCAATTGGCCCAGGCAGTCAAAGCTCAATCTCTATATCCCTTGTTAAGGCTCTGGACTTGGCCTCCTGAGCCACACCCTGCTCAGTTGATGAGATGCTCTTCCAGTACCCCATATTCATAAGCTCAGTTTTATTTTATCCTTGCTGAATATCCTTTATGTGTTTGGGTTAAGTAAATCTCTGTTTATTAAGTGTTGAATGACCTATGAATGTATTTTTTTGTTCCAACACTGAACTTGAAATAACAGGATACTAGCCTGAGTCAGGGCCACCCCTCACACACTTCAATGCTTTATGGGGGGTGTGTGTGTGTGTGTGTGTGTGTGTGTGTGTGTACCCTGAATAATGGCACTCCAAGGTGAAGCCCTGCCCCTCCCCATTCTCCCACCCACTCCCAGTTACTGGTCCTCTAAGGAGCTAGATTATCCAATATGTCACTTGGATGTGTCCTATACACAGCCTACCCACAACATACTCCCTACCTTATGAGGAGTTTCCATTCTAACAGGAGCTCTTACCCAAATCATGCATACAGCAGACAAAATCAATAGTGATTGGGAATCAGTAACCTGATCTGTAGTTGCAGGTCTGCCATGCACGACCTTGGGCAAGTCACTCTGATGTGGTTGACATAACATGGTGAAAAGGGCTTGATTAGAACCATGGTTTCTTAACCTTTTTTGGTGTCATAGAACTTTTCTATAGTCTGGTGAAGCCATGGGTTCCTTCTCAGAATAATGTGTTTAAATGAATAAAATAGATTATGAAGGAAATTAATTATACTTAAATGTAGCTATTAATATATTATTAAAAGTTCACAGACTCCAAATTAAGAACACCTGGTCAGCCTAAATCATCTCTATGGTCCCTTCCAAACTCTAAGATGCTAAAAACAAATGCTTAATAAATGTTGAACAAACGAATGGTATAGGGAATGATCGTTCAGTAAGTAATGTAGTAGGAGACAAAGGCAATAATTCTATTAACTCTACAGGGTATTACCCCATATAGGAAGCCTGGATGCCAATGTAAAGTCACTCCCAAGTCACTTATATTTTTATGTGCCTTACAACTAATTTTCAGATCCCTGTTAACTAATAAACAAATCAACCATTATTTATTAAACACCTAGTATACGTTAGGCTAGGTAGATGCTGCGCTGGGTACTGGGGATATGAAGACCCAAATAAAACTATCTTAAATGGGCTTACCTTCTATATGAATTTCTACAATGACAAAATGCAGGTCAACAGATCAATTCTCCTCTAGGTCATTGGGTTCCAAAAGGTCTCTAACCACTTTCTCAGAATGCTGATGAATACCTGTTTGTGCCTTTCTTAACTGGAAGGCCTGCAAACTGTTAATGCTGCATTTTATCCAGACAGCAGTGTTGAGATGCAAAGATTTCCCAGTCATTAGCTTTCGCTCTCATCTCTTAAACTTGATGAAAATCTAAATATATTCAGACCACACCTGTGGAGAAATAGCTCCTCCTGCACAAGTGATTCACGATAATTTGAAATGGGTTTCCACACACCTCAAAGCTGGTGGCAAAATGACCGAGGACCTTCTAACCATGTGGATTTCTTGATGAGAACATCCCCTCCTGGGACCCCTCCCCTGCCTCTTTACAGGGCCAAAAGAATCCAGTCCTCTGAGGCCACTGGCTTGTGTCCCCATACACAGCTGACTTGTTCCCTTCAGCTACTCCAGGAGGGATGATCCTGGCAGTATTTAAATGAGGCCTACTCATTGACAAAGTAGGGACTTCTTCACAGCTCTCCCATAACCCATTTAATAGACTCATTAAGACTAGAACGGTCTGTTTTCTGGACAATAAAAACCAAGATTATCCAAAGTCAGGGAGTCTCTAGCATTCTGTGGCTGTGTTGACTGTGGCAACTATGCCTGAAAACCAGAAGTAACTCTCATTGTCCTTGAATGAAAACAGCCCCAGGGCCTTTTGCGACTGATTATATACTTTTCCCCACCAGGCCTGAATCAACCAAGTCAGTGACTGTGTTTAATGGTATATGCAATACTCTGCATCCAGAGTCTCCTACCTCTACAAAGAGGGAGGGGGAGGATGCATTAGCTCTTTTTAACATTTTTAATTTAATTTTTAGTGAATCTCTTTTATTTCCCCATCCCATTGAGAAAAGAAAAAAGAAAATAAAACCCTTTTAACAGATTTGCATAGCCAAGCAAAACAAATTCCCACATAAGCCAAGTCCAAAAACTCTGTTTCAGTCTGCACCCTGAGTTCATCATCTCTCTGTCAGTCCCACTACTGCATAAGCTTGCTTTATTATCAGTCCTCTGGAATCATGATTGGCCACTAAGGTTGATCAGGGTCTTTAAGTCTGTCAAAGTGGTTTGTCTTTCTAACTTCATTATGGTATAAATAATTCTCGTTGTTCTGCTAACTTCACTCTCCATCAATTCATACAAGTCTTCCTAGGTTTCTCTAAACCATCTCCTTCATCATTTCTTATGGCATAAAAGTATTCCATTTCCTTCATCTATAATAATTGGTTCTGCCATTCCTCAAATGACAGGTGTTCCATTAGTTTCCAGTTCTTTGAAAAAGCTGCTATAAACACCTTTTGTACATATTTCCTCTTCTTTTGATCTCTGTAGTATATGACACTTTAATTTTTCTAGAACAACTATGATAGTTTGCTCCTGAGAATTCCATTCATGGGATCCCAGTCAGTCTAGAAGGGACCATAAAGATTGAGTCCAACCTACTCCCACTCCCCATACCCATTTTGTACTTGGAAAAACTGAGACAAAGAGAGGTTAAGTAGATCAAAGAGCCAGGAAGTACCTGATGCAGGATTTGAATTCAGGTCTTCCAGAATCCAAGTCCAATTCCCTATCCACTAGTCTGGGTTGTTTCTCCATAATTTCATTAACACAATAGTTACTTTCTCAAAAATCTAAGCAGAATTATGCTAGTAAGTGAAATAAATTCAATATAAGTCCTTTCATACAAACTAGACTTCTTTCGAAATAGCCCCCATTCTCCTCTTAACACAATCTCCAAATCAAGTAGTATTTGTGAAAAATGTACTGCTACCATGCCCTCAGAGAAGGCTGTTTTTTAATACCAGCACCATCAGCTCAGCCTTGGACAGACCTGAATCTCTATCTCAAGTTTACCAGCCAAGCTTACTGCAGATGCACCATAAGAGAAACACAATCTGCTCTCTTTGTTCAGAGACACATTCTCTGGCATCCTCCCTCAGCACATCTGCACTCAGATGGTGAAGTCTTTCAATAGATGCCACACGGACTCTCTCTCCTCCCCCCAGCATGCAATATGTGTATCTGAGCAGACAAAATGAACATTTATCCCCATCATGGATCACAGTTGATTATGGCTGTTGAGCAGATTGCAAATTCCCTAAAAGGTCCTGTTTACTATTCTTGACCAAGTCCCTTGTGTCCATGATCACAACCAGCTATGTAGGATCATAACTAAAAAGTTCCCAGGATGGGAATCTATCCTTTCTTTTTCTGGTCCTATATTGTCATATCGTATATTCTACAGGGCTTCCAAAGTGCTCCTGATTTTGAGAAAGGTAGGGAATGTCAATGTGGTTTTGGAATTTTGTCAAGAGCTGGATCTGGAGTTGGGAGATTCAGGCTTGAGTCTCATTTCTATGTGGCTACTCATAACCCATGTGACCTTGGTGATTCATTTTACTTTTCCTATGTCACAGACCCATCTAACAGTAGTTTGGTGAAACCTATGAGTCCCTTCTCAAAATACTGTTTTTAAATGCATTAAAGTAAAAAACATGAGATTATAAAAGGAAAATTGTGTTGATACAAAAATGTAATTTTTCCCATCCAAATCCAGGGATCCATAGGAATCTATCTACAGACCCCGAGACATCCATTTTCTTGGGTTAAGAACCATTGGACTAAATGATCTTCTAAGATCATTTCCAGCTTTAAGTCCTATAATATCAAGTCAAAGCCACAAATATTTCTAAATTGCTTACCATGTGCCAGGAACTGAGCTAAGCACTGGGGATACAAAGAAAGGCAAAAAAAAACAATCATTTCTCTTAAAGAACCTACAGTCTAATGGGGGAGACACATAAACAATTACATACAAGTAATTTATGATACAGGCTAAATTAAAGATAATCTCAGAAGGCAGGCACTAAGATTAAAGAGGACTGGGAAAGGCTTCTTGAAGAAGGTAGGAGTTGAGCTGAGACTTATCACTGCCTTCATTAAGTTTGATTACTATGAAATTATGAATTGCTTTCTATATTATATTCATAGTCAAACCTCAGTCATCCTCAGAAGCCTTAAGGAATTAGATTTTCTGGCTGGTCAATATTCCCAGATAATAAGACTACTTATGGAGTCAGTGACTAGCAATCAGCAGCCTGACACACCCCTTCTTAAAACAAACATTTTATGTTAGTGTGTCACCACTGTGGGTAGTATACCAACACACTCTGCTATACAAAAGACAAAAATAAAGCAAAAAAAGCTCTCCTGGAAACAGCCTGGTGGCTTGGCATTGTGGAGAATCCCACAAGCATTTTAACAACATTTAGTGAGTACCTATCTTGTACTAAATACAATATTCCTCTTTTAGAGATGATACAAAGATAGACGAATGAATAAGCATTTATTAAGTACTTACCAAGCACAAAGAATGGTATTAAACCTTGGGGATATCAGTAGAAAAATATGACAGTCCATGTTCTCAAAAAACTCATATTCTAACGAGGGATGGGATGTTTACAGAAGGCTTTAGTTGCAAATCAGCTGGACAGGTCCCACGGTCCTTAAGGTATGATAGCAAAGCAGATGACGATGCCTCCCCTTTACTGTCATTTCCACTGATAAATTCATATCAACTTCTTCTGTTGAACCATTTTGCAGTGTTAAGAACTTTGGTGGCAATACCTTTACTTTCTAGGTCTTTAGCAGTCATGGGAACATCCACAGAAATAGCTGCCGGATGGCATTTCAACAGGGTTCTTTCCTGAGACAATGGCTGGGCTGGAAGCAGGACCAGTGGTCTTGGGAAGCCTTGCTATTCACAAGGCTTTTAGATTCATGGGTCATCTCCATCCAGGTCACAAGGGAAATGGCAGTCAAGATGATGGCAGTGGTTTGACTACACTGGCACAGGCTGCTTCAGCTAGTATGGTGTGGCTGCCCTTTAGGTGGCAGGTTGTCTGCAGGTCTTGAGGACTGCTGGTCCCTTCTCCATAAGAATTTCTTCTTTGGATGATGGTTCAAGGGGGCTGAGCTGAACAAAGATTCCCCCTTTGAGATCACGACTAAGGAAGAAATTATACTCCTTGCCCTCTAGGAGTTTATAATCCAGTAAGTAGAAGACTCTAACATTTTAAAAAAGTTACTTTGGAATAAATAAGAAGAAGGGCACCATCACGTGGCAATGTAAAGTTAGGAACTTCTTATCCTAGGAAACAGCCCAGGCTTAAACTATAGATTTAAGAAGAAAATTATAAAAATGAAGGAACAAAACTAGACTACCATCCCTCAAGGCTCTAACAATCTATGATCCTAGAAATTTGCACTTGCTTTCTGGAGGTTATCACAACTTGTGCCAACCTCTCCCAGGCAGGATAGTTCTATTTATAGGCACTGCTGATAATACAATACCAAAGATATCTATGATAGCAGCAGCAGTCTGTCCTCATTGAGAAATCATATCCTAGAGTCATAGAATATTAGAGCTACAAGGGACCATAGAAACCATCTCTTTAGGTACTCTCCTTTTACAGAAGAGTCTAGGGAAAAGTAATTTGCTCCTAGATCACACAAAGGGTTAATGGCAGAGCCTGAACCAGGACTCAGGTTTCTTCACTCTCAAACCAATGCTCTTTTTACTTTTAAATTTTTTATTGTGCTTATGATTTCAGGCATATAGGGAAGTCTCTATACCAATACAGATCAGGACCTGCTGTGCAATTTTAAGTCTCAGAGTTACTTTTCCCACTACACTATCTCTATTAATTACCAACTATGTGAAATGGTCTTTTTCAAACTGTATTTTGGAAGGCAGTGGTGGTAAACAATAAAAGCTAACCTTCAGATTAGAGTGAGGAAGGAACTCTGTCCTTCACATTCTGTCTTCTAGACATGAGGCTCCATCCACTTCATTGATTGATTTCTCACTTGGAAGGGTAATTGCAGAGACTAGAAGATCAAAGGAAAGGGAGAAAATACAATTTCCTGGTAAATCGTGAAAGCTTGAATGGTACTGTTCTGTCTGAAATGCCTTACTCTCTTCTATCCATCTTTTAAAATCCTGTGTTTCAAAATCAGCTCAACTCCCACATTTTCCATGAATTCTGTCCTCACAACCAAAGTCCATGCTACTCTCCCTCTCTCTATTCAACTCATGCAGAATTTAGAGTCTGTTCCACATTTTAGCAGTTAAAGAGAAATATTGTCATCTACTTCCCCCATCAATTGTCTTATGCTTTGTCTCCTCTTGAGGGCAGGACCAAGTCATATTTCACACACACACACACAAACACACACACACACACCCTCCCAGTTTCTAAGAGTTGACTCCTAACTTACTGCAGTCCTTTCAGTAGTGTCAGACTCTTCACAACCCTATTTTGGGGTTTTCTTGACAAAGATACTGGAGTGGTTTGCCATTTCCATCTCCAGCGAATTTTACATATGGGCAAACTGAGGCAAACAGAGTCAAATGACTTGCCCAGGGTCAAACAGTTAATAAGTGTCTGAGGTCAAATTTGAACTCATGAAGATGAGTCTTCCTTATTCCAAGTCCACTGTGCCACCTAGGTGCCAGCTCATAATTTAGCAGAGGGACAACAGATGCTTAAGTTCTAGGTAGTTGAGTTCAGTTCTCCTCTGTATTTGACTTTGCTCTTAACCCCCAGCTGTGGTGGTGTGAGTATCCTCGGCATCTCTCGAACGGTAATTTGATTTCTAATTATGGACCTGCATTGTTGGATCAAGATCATAGACTCTGAGAGTTGGAAGGGACCTTAGGAGTTTTCGTTGGTTTGGGTTTGTTGTTGTTTTGTTTTGTTTTGTTTTGTTTTTTGACCTGTTCTAGCCCCTACCTTAAGCAGAAATCTCTTCTACAACATCCCAGGCAAGTGGTCCCCACCAAGGGGGAAGGGGAACATAAACTCTGTTGAATACACACACACACACACACACACACACACACACACACACGCACGCACGCACGCACGCACGCACGCACTCACGCACACTCACCTACTCACTCACTCACTGGAATCCATTCCCTGGACTGGAACCTCTATCTCCAGTGTCTCCTCCAACAGACAGCTGGTTCAAGTCCATAACTATTTCTGTCACCTCTGGTCCTGGTTTTAAGCCCTTCCAGTGGCTGATAAAAGCATTACTTTACCTGTGCAACAGGTTAGGCTCAAAACTGTACTAAAGACAGTCGGTTAGGACAGGAAACAATCCCAGAGCACCTACCCCAGCACGGCCTTCACATCTGGCAGTCCTAATATCTTCCTCCCTCATTCAGCTAGGTCTCCTTGACCTTGGACCAAACCCCAGCACAAACTACCCCCACCACAGCAAATAATCTATAATCCTATCAAAATCCTACAATCCCTCTTGAAAATATTAATATTGGTGATGATTGTCTTTACAATTTTACTGGAAAGCTTCTCTGTGGTTAATGTGTTCCAACAAGTTCATGCTTGTGCAAGTAAAAAAAATATATTCCCGCTCTATACTATAGCATATATAGGGGCAGCTGGGTGGCACAGTAGATAGAATACTGGACCTAGAGTCAGGGAGACTTATCTTCCTGAGTTCAAATTCAACCTCAGATACTTACTAGCTGTGTGACTCTGGGCAAGTCACTTAAGCCTGTTTGCCTCAGTTTCTTCATCTGTAAAATGATTTGGAGAAGAAAATGGCAAACCACTCCAGTTATCTTTGCCAAGAAAACCCCAAATGGGGTCACAAAGAATCAGGCACAACTGAACAAAATATATATTATCAGGAGATAGAAGGGAAAATAACAAGAATGGGTAGTGTACTAAACATGAAGTCAAAAAGATTCACACATTTCTATAACACTTTAAGATTATTTACCTCACAGAGACCCTCTGAGGCAGGCAATGTAAGCATTATCGCCAACATTTTGCAGAGGAAGAAACTGACATTCATCAATTTCAAGTGATTTGGAGTCGGGAGGTCTGCATATGCCAGTGATAGAAATAATACCGGGATACAACTTGAGTATTGTGAAAATATGTTTAATTTGAAGGTATATGGAGAACCTATATCGGATTACATGCCGTCTTGGGTGGGGAGGTGGGAGGAGAGGGAGGAGGAGAAAATTCGGAACTCAAAGACTTATGGAACTTAATGTTGTAAATTAAAAATAAATAAATTTAAAGGAAAAAAAGAAAGAATAGCAGGAAGGAACTTTAGAACATCTATGTCACCATTCATTTTACAGATGGTAACACTGAAGTCCTGGAAAATTAAATGTCTCACCAAGATAAGAGAGGAAGTAAGTAGCAGCCTTAAGACAAGACATCAGGTCCCCTGACTCTAAATCATAGGCTCACAGGGCTAGAGCTAGGAAGGACCTCAAAAGCCATCAGTCCAAATCTCTCATTTTTTAGAAATGTAATTGATGCCTAAGGAGATGAAATTATTTCACCAAAGTCATATATGTAGTAGTCATTAGAGTAGGGATTTGAACTCAAGTCCTCTAGATTCTAAGGTCAATACTCTTTCCATGGTACCAACAATGATTTTACCATGATACCACCCAGAGTTCATGCCTTGAACCTGCTACTTCCTGACCATAAGCCGGTGAAAAGTGAAATGAAAAGTTAGAAAGTGAGAAAGTATTTTTAGACAGTTTAAATATGTGACTGATTCACACCTTTACCAGATAAAATTAGGAAAGTCCATGTGTTTTAGAATCTTTTAAAGGCATACCTAAAAAAGTACTCGTGGACTTTGAAGCACATGCTTTCCTCATCTAGAAATGGAGGCAATGATACTTGTTACACAGGTCACAAGACTGTCATGAGGAGCAAATGAGATAATTTTTGCAACATACTTTGTGGTTGTAAAAGGATAGAAATGCCATCTATTATTGATAAGCTCAATTGATAATTTCAATTATTGATAAGCAAAAGTGACAGAAACCTATTTTACTTTCAAAGTGTAAACGTTGTTAAAAAAAAAAACAGCAGGACACAGCTAATCACAACATGTTCCTCAGAACAGACAGCCGGTGACTATGTCTAATGTTTGTGATACAATAATCACAGTCAAACCTTTTTCTGGCTCAGATGTTTCCAAACTACAAGCTGTTCTTTTCATTTTTTCCAAAGCAGTTGGTTCATGCATAATGTTCTCTGGGACTGGTACTATCCAGCATTCTCCCAAAGACAATTTTGCATCCATTAATAATTAAAGCATTCAATAACATCTTTAATGACATTTCCCCACTCATGTCTAAGACCTAACTCTTCTGTGGACTCATTTTTCACTTCAAAGTACACAGGAGTACTTTTTTAGCTATGGCTTTAAAAGATTATAAAATTCATATAAAAACTTTCCTAATTGTATCTGGTAAAGGTGTTATAAATTAGTCACTTATTTTTAACTGTCTAAAAAGTATTTTCACACTGTCTAACTTTTCACTGCACCAAAGAACAGCTCGACAACCATCAAACCCTAGGTGGGAGGCCATATTGTCTAAGGCATTACCTCTTGGTTTTCCAGTTTAAGAATTTGACTACATAGAATATGTTATTGTCTCCAATCATAGTGGCTGTGTAGAGTATTGGGCATCTTAGCCCCTATTTGGAGTCCCTGTCAGATTTAGGACAATGTTCATTCATATGTTCATTCATTTATGTATTCACTCAGTCATCTGTTTGTTCATTCATTCATTAATTCAAGGACTATGTCCCATTAATCTTTGTATTCTTCAGAGCATGCAGCACAGTCCTTTGCAATATTAAATGCTTAATAAGTGTTTGACATGTGGATGGAGAGTAGCTAGTAATAATCACTTTCTCTCCTGCCCTCTTAATGCAAGCAGTCTTGATTGTTCTTTACTCTGGTCTCTGCTCCTTCCCTGTTTCACTTTCTCCCTCAGAAAGCCTATCTGCTTCCCATGATGTACTTCAACTATCCTTACCATATGGCAATCCCAAGTCTGTGTCTCCAGTCTCATTCAAGAAAAAGAATGCTAGATTTACAGGCAGAGGACCTGGGTTCAAATCTCAGCTATGTCACTCTGTCACCTGTGTGACCTTGGGAAAGTAATTTAACCTCCTCAGTTTCCTTTTCTGTAAAATGGGAGAGGTTAAACTAAATGGCCTCTGAGGTCCCTTCCAGCTCTTGATCTGGGATCCCACCATCCTATGACACTTAACCACTCTGTTCCTCACTTCCCTAGTTTGTAAAATGAGAGGATCTGTTTTAAGTCTCAGTTCCATATTTCTAATTCCAAATGGAAACTTCCTGTCGCATATTCTACAGTCACCTTTAAAGTCCTATTGTCCTTTATGCCTCAGCATACATTAAATGGAAATAATGATACCTTTTACCTCTCTTCCATTCCTCACTCCCTCAAAAGTCTACAACAAAAACAAAACCTCACCCTGCTTCTTCCCCTGGTTGCCCTTCGTCTTTTTAATGATGATAACAATTTCCAGTCATCTATGTTCAAAACTTCACTAATCTCTGTCTCTTCCCCTTCCCTTGACCCCTAAATTCAATCAGTAACCAGGTCCTATTAAGCTACCTTTCTCAAACTCTCCCATCCTCTCCATGTTTTCCATTCCTGATGTCACCAGCCTGGATCCGATCAGACTCTCATTACCCCTCACTCAGACTATGACATTCATCTCCTCACTTGTCTCTCTGGTCCTCCCTCTAATCTATGCTGCTCATGCTGACAAGTCTTCTTAAATCATCATTTTAATCATGCCATTTCTCTGCTCAGAAATCTACAATGGTTCCCATTTCCTTTAAAGATGAGCCAATCTCTTTAGGGTGGTAATTAAGACCCTCCACAGTGTGGAATATGTTTGCCTTTCTAATGTTTGCTTTCACTATTCCCTGGATGAAGCCTCCAATCCAACTAAACTGGTCTGTTCACTGTCCCACACAAAACTCAATGTATATAACCTGCTCCCCTTTGCTTTACTCATCTCCTTTTCTTTGGTATGGTTTCCATCCAGAGATGTCTGACAGTCAAAACCCTACCAATCCTTCAAGGTCAGTTCAAATGCAACTTTTTCCCTCGATGATTCATAAGTGACCTTTTCTCTGATCCCATAATTATTCTTAAACGGATTATTGTCTGTACTATACATCACATACGTCTTACATTCAACCAAAGTCAACAAATATTATATAGCCCATGACCTTCTCACTGCAACCCCCCTTTCAGATACATCTAAGGTTTATGGTCTTGTTGGGGTAGCCACTTTCTTAAATTTACAGTGCTGTGCCCTCACTAATGTATTTCTTTAAACCAGGATAAGTGATATGATGCAGGATTCAAAAAAGGAATTTAACAAGCCAAAATAGCAAAGTAATAACAAGGAAAAATCTCTACATACACAAAAGGGTACCATCTCTATAGATTACCATAACGCCAAGGCAGGAAGGAACATTCCTCAGATAACTGCTCCTAGGGTTGTACCCCAGCTGAAATACCTCTCTCAGCTCGGTGTCCCAGTTCAATCTCCCAGAAGCTTGCTATGCCTTATTGTTTCCTCATTCTGCCTTTAACACTACTCCTTGCTGCTTCTCCACATAATGTGGCTGACATCTGCTGCTGGGCTTCTGCCCTGTGATGCTGCCACCTTCTGGCTCCATCTTTGGCTGCTAGAACTCTTTTTTGCTTCAGAGGGAGTATTTATTGCTTTTTTTGTGAGATTTCCTATGCGTAAGGGTTATTTCAGCTCTTTTATTAATCAGGCCCAATACCATACCCAGAAAGCGAAAGAGGCCCCTCAAGTCTTTTTTTTTCTACCTCCTTTTACCACCTTGGGAATTTTCCCTGACTGCTTTATATTTAGGGTAGAGTGAGAAAATTCCTTTCAATTCCCATCATCTTAAAATCTGTGGAAGTTATCTCAGAACTTCTTTCACTAGTACTGAAGGAGCAGAATGGAACTAGTAATCTTTGCTCTATATTCAAGGTATACTAATAAATGTTTAACAATCAGCTCTCTGAAAGAAAAGTACACATGACACTTTTAAGTTTAACCTGCCTTATTAACAATTTTTTCTGTCACTTTCTTAAGTCTTTCTAGCCCATCGACAAAAAAAAATCAAACCTTGATTTGTAGCATTCACCCATTCCTGAGCTATAAATGCTCACACTGAAAATCTGACTATCATCTCTCTTGAACCAGTTGGAATTGGCTATAGTACATTCCTGCTATCTTCCTGTAGCTTCAGCCAGGTCACTATCCTTAGCAGAGGAGATGCGCAAGAACAGATGATAGCATTGGTATTACAGAGAAACAGCTAGGAGATAGAGGTAGAAGGGAGAAGCAGTGAGCCACAGCAAGCTGTTAGACAATTAACTTGGGTGACTGAACTGAAAGGGCCATGAGAGGTATTCCATCCAGCTGACACACCATTCCTAGGAGTATGAATAGTCCAGGGAGTGTTCCCTCTTCTATTGGTAGCACAAGAATCTGTGAGAGATTGTGCCCTTTGTGTATGGGGAGATTTTTTTTTCTTGCTTTTACCTAACTTTTCTGCTTCATTGAATGCCCCTCTCTTTAAATCCCCATGTCATGTAACCTGGTCTGGAAAAAGAGATGCACTGATAGGGGCTCGAAGTTATGAATTCAAATGGTTAGCAACAGACTCGTGAACCTGAGTGTAGCCGAGAAGAGACCACTTGTGAACAATGATGAACAATGGCACAGCCCTGTCCCCCAAGGGGTGTGCGTTCTGCTGGGTGAACATGACATGTACACAAATAGGTATGATAGACTGTGATCAGGACAAAGGGAATTAGGACAAAGTACAATAAGAAATTGGTAAAGGAAGAAATCACTTCCATTTTAGGGGATTTTGCTATTGTTGACTCATTTCAGTCATGTCTGACCCTTCATGACCCCATTTGGGGTTTTGGGCAAAGATAACTGGAGTGGTTTGCCATTTTCTTCTCCAGCTCATTTTACAGGTGAGGAAACTGAGGCAAACAGGGTTAAGTGACTCATCCAGGGTCACCCAGCTACTAAGTGTCTGAGGCTGGATTTGAACTCAGCTCTTCCTGACTCCAGGCCCAGAGCTCTAACCACCATACCACCTAGCTGCCCCTATGTCTGTATTGCCTATAGGATAAAGTACAAATCCCCTAGTTTGATATTTAAGGTTCTCGCCAATCTGGTTTCATTATATCTTTTCAGGTTTATTTTATTCTCCTCCTTCACATAAGCTATTGTTCCAACCAAACCTTACTACTAGCAGTTCCCAGCTACCTTTTCTACCACTAGGCATTTAAGCAGACAATCCCCTATGCCTGCTCATCTCCATCTTCTCTTCCAAAGTCCTTCTCTTCCTTTAAGGCCCAGTTCAGGTGTTTTCCTGCTTCCCTTAATCATCAGCAAATCACTTTACAGACGTGTTATCTCATTCTGATCCTCAAAAAAATCGTAGGAGGTAAGTGCCTTTATTATACTATTTGACAGATGAAGAAACTGAGGGTGGGGAAAGTTAAGTGATTTGCCTCTGGTCACATGGGCAGCAAGGTTTATAGGAAGGATGCTTGGTGGGGTCTCCATGACTCCAAGCCCAGCATTCTACCCACTGTGCCATCTAGTCCCTCTCGGCTGAAAGAGATCTCTCCATCCCCACATTCTCTTAGAGCATTTTGATCACTCCTTTACTTCTGTAACATTCTACCTTGTATTATACTTATTTATGTACTATTCCTTATTTTCCAGGGGAGGAAACTGAAATCCTTGCCCAGCATTACACAGGTAATAGGACAGAATCGAGATTTGAACCCAGATCCTATGCTTGCCAGTCTAGCACTTTTTCTGTTGCGTGAAGCTGGGGCTGGACATATGGACTTGTCCAGAGATACAGACTTTGGATTACCACATACTAGGGGAAGATGAAGTATATCATGGAAGAAGATGGGCTTTCTGAAGGAGAGAGGGAAAAGGGAGGAGTCCAGAGCTCAGAGAAAAGAATAATGAAGACTGCCTGCATTCAGAGAGCTGGAGAGAAAGAAAAAGAACTGCTGTGGCTAGCTACTCTCCATTCATATATCATATTCTCTCACCTCCTTTAAAAGGGGAAGTTCATTGGCTGCTGGCAGTATGTTGTTATTTTCAATCTTTGTCTCTTTGTCTTATAGATGCCTAAAACTGTGCCTTGTGCATAATGCTTAATAAATACAGGGCGTATCACTTACTAGTTGTATGACCCTGGGTAAGTCACTTAACTCTGATTGCCTCCTTAATGAATGGATGGATGGATGGTTGGATGGAAGGATGGAGAGAGGGTGGGATGAATGGATGGATGAATGGTTGCAGGGTGTCCCAAAAGTCTTAGTCCAGATTTAAGCCTTAATAACTTAAATAGCTTTGGTTAATCGAAATGACATAAAAGTAGAAATTCAGTTTGGCTTGATTATACAGTGTATGAAGGGAAATAGAGTGAAATAATACTGGAAAGGTATCTGGATGGCACAAACAACCATCCTGGCACAAACAGGGGAGTTATAAAGGAAGAGGTTTACCTGGTTTATAAGGATATAGTCATTAAACACAGAGTAAGGATACATATTGATGCTTCTGGTTTGGGTTCGATCAAGCACCAAGATCTTCTCTTTTCTCTCTCTTCTTCATGGACGTGATGTTCATGTGTTGGCAAATGTAGTTAGCACCTACTGAAGAATCCACACGGTCTGAAAAGGCAAGAAGCATCCTTTGTGGGGGATTTTGGTGAATCAGAAACAGCCAAGGGCTTCTCCCTTGAAATCTTGTCTTTTCTCCCTCTGATTTGTTTCCTGGCCCCTGGCCATTGCCTAGCCCAAAGAGTTGAGTTTGGGGCATGTTGAGTTTAGAGTGCCATCAAGACATAAAGGCTAAAATGTCCATCAGAAAGTTGGAAACCTAGGACCAGGGCTCTGCAGTGAAATTAGGGGTGGAAATATAGATCTGGAAGCTATTTGCATATAGACAACTAAAGCCATGGGAACAGATAAGCTCACCATGGGAGATATTGTAATCACCTTGCAGTTATATCTTCTAAATTATGCAGTAAGTTATCTTACTCCCTATGTCAGATTGCAAGCTCATAGAAGGCAGAAGCTATAGTTTTTTCCATCTTCCTCTCCCTGTGCAACACTTTCTACCATGCATGAAACAAAGAAAGCTTTATGCTCTTGCTCCTTAGATAGCTCAGGATCTAAGCACTCAAAAATCCCCAAAAGCTTATAATCTTATCTGTTCTGCAAGCTAGAGATTTCCCTTTGATATTCTATCCCCAGAGAAGTCTAGGAACGTCCCTCTTGAAATCCTATCTCTTCTCCCACTGACCTCCTTTCTCCATTGTAATATGTGTAGGCCTGGCTTGCTATAGGTCTGTAGTATACAGAGCTCAATTTTGATCATGTTGAGTTTTTTATGCCATCAAGACTTAAAGGAGAAGAGGTCCATTGGGCAATTGAAAGTATAAAACCAGGGTTCTGGGGAGAAATTAGACGTAGAAATATAGATGTAGGAACCATCTGAGACCACGGCTGAAGCCATACGAATGGATGAGATCACCAAGGGAGTGATTGTAAGTGTCTCATCACTGAGCACTTTGACATCTTCCCACATCAGATTGTAAGCTCATGGAAGACAGAAACTATATGCTTTATATTGTTATTTT
This sequence comes from Trichosurus vulpecula, assembly GCF_011100635.1. Classification (NCBI taxonomy): domain Eukaryota; kingdom Metazoa; phylum Chordata; class Mammalia; order Diprotodontia; family Phalangeridae; genus Trichosurus; species Trichosurus vulpecula. Next base: position 86,686,592 of record NC_050580.1, on the reverse strand, counting down.
TTAGCACATAGCCAGGCTTCATTGTTTGCTGAATTTTGAAATGTGAAGTCAAGGAAAAAGTGAGATTTGTGATGCCTCCCTTCCATGAACTTGGCCATTTCCAACTATTATTTCCTACTCCTTGTGAGCAGAGCACACTACCAGTGCTATTTAAAATTTGTGAGATATCATTTCATTTTACTGCAGGTACATTGGTGGTGACTGAGCTTTTGTTTTATAGAAATCTCTGTTTTTCAAATCCAGCAGCCCATATATCTTAGAGTTAACTACTTCTATAAGGTGGGCATATGTAATATCTATCAACTGGGAGCTAACTACCACTCCATCATTTTCCCCATCGCACCTGCGATTTCATCAGGGCAAGGTGCTCCCAATGAGGAAATTCCTTTACCAATGAAAGAGCAGCTACTTCATTGTAATTTTTTTGCCCTAGAGAGTTACCTGGAAAAACACACACACACACACACACACAAGCACATGCACACATATATACATGCATGCATATACGCATACATATATGGTATGTATATCAATAGATAGATACAGTTATCATTTTATTTATTTATTAATTATTAGTTTTCAACATTTACTTTTGTAAGATTTTGAGTTCTAAATTCTTCCTTCCTCCCTCCCTTCCCTCTTCCTTAAGATGGCATGCAATCTGATATAGGCTATACATGTACAATCATATTAAACATATTTCCACGTGGGTCATGTTGTGAAAGAAGAATCAGAGCAAAAGGGGAAAGCCATGAGAAAGAAAAACCAGAGAGAGAGACAGAGACAGAGACAGAGAGAGACAGAAAGAGAGAGAAGAGACAGAGACAGAGAAAATAGTATGCTTCAATATGCATTCAGATTCCAGAGTTCTTTCTCTGGATGTGGATAGCAATTTCCATCACGAGTCTTTCAGAATTTTTAGATCATTGAGTTGCTGAGAAGAGCTAAGTCTATCAAAGTTGGTCCTCATACAATGTTGCTGTTACTGTGTACAATGTTCTCCTGGCTCTGTTCACTTTACTCAGCATCGGTTCATGTAAGTCATTCCAGGTTTTTCTGAAATCTGCCTGCTTACTGTTTCTTATGGACCAATAGTATTATTACATTCATATACCACAACTTATTCAGCCATTCCCCAATTGATGGGCATCCCCTCAATTTCCAATTCATGGTCACCACAAAAAGAGCTGCTATAAATATTTTTGTGTATGTGGCTCCTTTTCACTTTTTTATGATATCTTCGTGATACAGACCTGATATTAGCATTCCTGGATCAAAGAATATGCACAGATTTATAGCCTTTTGGGCATAGTTCCAAATTGTTCTCCAGAATGGTTGTACCAGTTTATAACTCCACCAACAATGCATTAGTGTTCTAATTTTCCTACATCTTCTCCAACATTTATCATTTTCCTATTTTGTCATGTTAACCAATCTGATAGGTGTGATGAGGTACCTCAGAGTAGTTTTAATTCACATTTTTCTAATCGATAGTGATTTAGAGTATTTTTCATATGACTATGAGTAGCTTTAGTTTCTTCCTCCGAAAACTGCCTGTTCACATCCTTTGACCATTAGTCAATTGGGGAATGATTTGTAGTCTTATAAATCTGACTCAGTTCTCTATATATTTTAGAAATGAGGCCTTTATCCAAAACACACATTGGTTGTAAAAATTGTTTACCAGCTTTCTGTTTCCCTTCTAATCTTGGTTGCACTGGCTTTGTGCAAAAACTTTTTAGTTTAATGTAATAAAAATTATCTATTTTGCATTTCATAATGTTCTCTATCTCTTGTTTGGAAATTCTTCCCTTCTTCATAGATCTGACAAGTAAACTGTTTCTTGCTCTCCTAATGTGCTTATAGTTTCACTCTTTATGTCTAAATCGTGTGCACATTTTGGCCATATCTTGGTATAAGGTGTAAGATGCTGGTCTATGCCTAGTTTCTGCCATACTATTTCCTAGTTTTCCCAGCAGTTTTGGCCAAATAGTGAGTTCTTATCCCAGAAGCTGAAGTCTTTTGGTGATACAATTATTCTTTCTATGAGATTCGATTCTATCAGTTGTGGGGTGACCTCCCCTCCTAGTCTTCCCTTCTAAGTAAGGTGGGATCCTAACGTTAGTTCTTTCTGAGACTATGTCTGTGGATTATTTCATCTATAACCACTGATGCCTAGATCAGAAGTTCTTAAATTTTTGTGTGTTATGATCTCCCTTAGTAGTCTGGTGTACCCCTCTCACATTAAAGCATAAAGTATCCATCCAGTGGAAGGCAATCAGGATGGTGAAGGGATGGAAGTTCATGCTATATGAGGATTGTTGAAGGAGTCCCTGTTATTTAGTTTGAAGAAGGGGAGACTTGGGGTAGAAGGTGGTGGAGATAGCTACTAATTATCTTCAAGTATTTTAGGGGCTGTTCCATGGCAAATGAGTTAGATTTATTTTGACTGGCACCATAAAGCATAAGTGGAAGCAACGATAGATGTTAGAAAGAATCTAATTTAGGCTTTCGCTCATTTGTATATTCATTCAGTAAATGTCTACTCCCTATATGACCTAGCTGATGAAGATTCAAAGGAAAGAAAATCAATTCCTTTCTTCAAGGAATCTGAACTCTTTATCTTTGTGGGGAGGGAAGGGGGTCAATTGGTATTATCATGAGACAGAGAAGTCAATAAAAAATACATATATATATATATACACAAAATAAAGATACAGTAAATTTGGGACAGAGCAAAGTGGCAAGTACATGATTTTAAGAAACTCCTTCAAGTTGACTTTGCATAGAAGTCATCAACGCTCCCCAATGAAACATCCCTTCCCTGGGAGTAGCAATGGAATGATCTTATCCTGGACTTGACTCCCGATGAGGCCTGCTCTTCCTCATAAAAGGAAACAGTGTCTCCAAACAGCTAAAAAATGGAGGGGGGCAGCCTCATTCAGAAATCTTATAAGAATTCTGGAGGCAATCTGAGATTTATGTTATTATCTATGCTGGAAAAATATCTGTCAAACGGAAGGTTTGAAATTATGAGACATAGTCAAGGAAGAGGAATTCTCCTTGCAGGCTTTAATGGTGTTGACACCAATAGGTTGATGGGACCGGGTTCAGTATATCTGATACCTGTCAGAAAGCTGGAGCGACTGTTAATGTGGCCTTGTTGCTTTTCAGGGGTTACTGCCAATGAGGGACCACATTTGTAGAAGCCATCTTGATACAAAATAGATGGTCTGTGATCTGTATGGCTGGCCATGATTCAGCTGAAATCTCCTGAGTTAGGTTATGAACCAGTCCTTCTCAGGGCCCAGAAAGAGTTCCAACTTTTAACATCTATTTGAAATCATCCTTCTGAATTGCTTTGTATTTGTTATAAACCCAATAATTTTTTTCTTGAAATCCCTTCATGCCTTTCTAGGGTAGAATGCTACCCTAGGCAAATAACCCAATGGATTTGAAGACCTAGACTCATTTTATAATGGTGGCTGTAGGATCCCTGCTCAAAATGGAGAGTTTTACAGTTTGTCCTCCATTCTTTTAAAGCACAGGTTAATATGATTGTAAAATCACTATGAATATGCGGCAGCACTGGAAACATTGACACAGATATGGCTTTACCATCTTTCTCTGCATACTTCTCTGTTGTTTTTTTCATTATTATTATAGTATGCCTACCATTTCCTCTTAAATTGTGATTCCATATCCCATGCCAAATTTATTCTTCATGCATCAACTCTTTCCTTGAGACATCTTTTCCCCTTCCAGTGAGAATTTGGCAATGAAGGCAGCTGTCCAAACTAAATTAATTATAAAAGCATATTAATGTCATCTGGATAGAGATGGAATTAATTTATTCCATAAATCCGAGAAGTCATCAATTTTGGCCAGTGAATGTAAGCACTTTGTGTCACAACATTAGTGATTCTGATGCATTTTCATATTTCCTCCAGCAAGTCCACACCATGAATATTGTCTGCTAGGTAAGGTTGATTTATGCAGTAAGTATGCCTTTTATATGTCATTTAGGCACAAACACTACACATTCTGTCCTTAGGAAGGGTGCTCGTTAGGATGTTTATTTGTCCTTGGAAAAATAAGGAGCTCTACTCTCCCAGTATGTCATCTGCCCTCGGTGTGCAGGAATACAAGGTCTTCATTGACAACATTTCTCTTTGAGATCATGGTCACTCCTTGTTCATATATCAGACAGACCCAAGCAGGGCCCACAGGTAGTCCATGGCATATACTTCCCAAGGGAAATGAGAACAACAACGCACCTTCTACCATGAAGCAGCTTAGTAAAGATTTCTCTTCAGAACAATTTTATTTTAGGGTACCTACATTTAAACCCATTGCACTCTCTTCATTTCTTTAGTTGAACCCTCCAACCCATTCATCTTCATTTAGCAAAGGCAACGTCAATATCCCAATCCCATGTATTTATGAAGTCCAACTGAGCCCTAACACTGTCTGCGTGCCTAGGGAGTCCATTCTATTTTTAAAAAACATTTTATTAGAAATCAAACACTGAACATCAATACAGAAACAATTTTCTTAGTAATTATTTGTATTTAAACTATTTCTATACATAAAGTATTGTTTCAATCACTACTCTATAACTCCCCATCTCAAGATTCTTTGTCCATTCATTTTTAATTACTTGTCCTCATATGATCATAGCATGAAATCCATTCTTCTAGTACTGTGCTTTATTTCATAAAATTCTTTCCTGATTCTCTTATTTTTGCCAGCTTTCATTGTTTTATAGTAGTCCCTGCTTTTAAATGCAATGCTATTCTTTAATGAGAAGCTTCAGTAGGTAGTGAGTTTCCCATCACTAAAAGAGGTACTATAGGGAATGTTATGGAGAGAATTCCAGTGCAGTCACTGATTAGACTAGATGGCTTTTGGGCTGCTTTCCCATGCTGAGGTTCTGAGATCCTGAGATTGAAGTAATGCATGGTAAGGCAAAATTGGGATTGCATATGAGTTGTCACAGCTGTCACCTTGACAGCAATTAGTAAACAATAAAAAATGTTTTGAAATGAAGTATGGCCAGTTGTAGGTAACAAGTGGAGCAATGTAATGAAAATAATGGGGAAAATGTTAGTTGCCTGTGTTATACCCCTGTCATAACAACGGGGATTGGGACAAAAGAGCATATACCCCTTAGAAGCTTTCCACACTATGTGAGGGAGACTAAGTGTCCACTAGCTCATCCTTCTTTTTTGGATGAGGGAGGCATATCTGTGATCTTATTCATGTGGGTAATGATTGATATGCAAAAGCAGAATAGTGATTGATCTATAACTTATGATCTTAACGAGTTGCCCTGCCCCCTCCCCTACCACATTGCCTTTCACTTGTACATGTACAGTGGGACTTAACTTGGTCTGTCATGCCACAGAATCATCAGATAGGGGGGTACCTTAGAATAATGGGACTTATAGCTGGGAGGAAACTTAAATATCATCTAAACCACTAAAAATAAACCTGAGATCTAGAGAGGTGAAATATAACCCATTGTTATACAGCCTATAAGTACAGATGAGATTCTGATCTATATTCTCTGGCTTCGAATCTAGTGTCCTTTACTTGATGCCGCACTGCTTCATGGTATCAGTAGAAAGGGCACTATATTTGAAGTTAGAACACTTGGGTTTGGGTGCTGGCTCTGCCATCTGCTAGCTGTGTGAACAGAGGAAGCCACACTACACTCTTAATGATTTCACTTCCTCAACTCTAAAAGGTTCATGGTAGGCATAGGATGTATGGAGTGTTCAGGAGGACTAACACCTCTGCTGTGAGGGCTTGCCAAGCATTTTTCAGGGCTGCTCATCCACCTTTGGTGTCCACCTCTCACCCAACTCTTACCTGGGACTCCAAGAAGCTGTATATAGGATGTGCAGAGGCCATTCCCCAATAAAAGCATCTCAGCAGACAGGCTAAACCAGGTTCAGGCCTCAAACCTGTCAGTAAGTTAGGGGTGGGGGACCCTCTTGGGCCCCTTTGAAATGCTCTCTGGGTGAACCCCAAAATTAAGCTAACTGGGAGCATTCTTCTGTTTGTGACCGATAAGGGCCAGATGCCTTGAACCGGACATTATCTTGATTAATGGCATTTCTCTTATCTTGTTGGTTTATGAACACTATCCTGTTATGTATGACACTCTCTTCTTGTTATGACATCCCCCTTTTTATGGCTGACAGAAACCAGACAACATGAGCGCACTCTCTTGTTCTATGGAAACTATAATTTTGGCTGACACAGACATCTTGAGTCAGAAAGGAGGGCAGAGCACTTCCTTACTCTATGGATATATAATCTCCTTCAACTAACCTTTCTTTGATTCTAGAATTCCATGAATGTATAGTTCTGCTAACTTAGAGAGAATAAGCAGCACATATATGACCTAATTTTGTTTGTCTCTTTTTAGACCAAATACTGAAGGTTGACATCAGGTTGTCTACCCCAAGTATGTGAAGACATCCCCCAGCAGAATCGGCAGATGAGAACAATTTATTCCAGTGGCTATGAAGGCAGCTTAACAGGCACTATGGAGCCCTTAAAGCTTGGTCACACATCCAAGACACCAAGGTCATCCACTGTGTCACAGGACATAACCAGTTATCTTGATTTTTGTCCTGCCACTGGACTTCAGAGAGTGAGACTGATAACTTTATGCAACTCTGATATCACTGGTCCTCTTCAAAAACAAAGGACAAACAGCAACAGACAGTATACATAGAAGGATCATAGTGATAAAAATATTTTGATTACTTATCTCAAAAAAAAAAAGAATTTCCATGTTAAGGAAATCCTTTTGTAAATTGTAAACTGAAGCCAGAGCCATAACAATTAAAACTCTACCCCTGAGGTACTGAATTTAGAGGCTTCTTACAGCACTTGCAGCCCTTCAGTAGCAATGAAACAACCCAGTTTGCAAAAACACTTAGTTAAAACAGGAAGTGACCAGTTACCAGTTCCCTGATCCACCCTGCTCCTTGATCTATCCCTTGGTGAGAAGCAGCCTCAACCCAATGGAGTTCTCTGTTTAATCACCCCCACCAATGAGAGTGCCTTTCATGATATTTGTCCCAGGTAGTTTATAGTGTTTTCCATGGGTGCAAAAATTCCTAGTATGGTTCTTTGCACAGCAATTTGTAAATGTGAGTTATAATTACTTTTATTATTTTATATGAAATATATAAAAATATATTGTTATATATTTTATTATTATTATTGTACATTGACTTGAGAGAGTATTTCTCTAAGATCAAGGACTTCTATGCATGCTGTCACTTGTAGGGATAATTAGACTGTCATCTCTGGACATTGCTCACTAAGAAACTGAGCCTGTCGGGAAAATTTCTCCATCTAATACTTTACAAACATTCTCCTAATGCCCTGTTATTATGTTACAAAGTACTAGCACAACCATTTACCCAGAAATAATTGTGCCTGTGTTTATCTGACTGTTCTTCCATCCCAATATGCAATCATTTATCTTGGTGCACCTGGACAGCGGAAAGGGGCTCCTGCATGATTATTGCAATGATTGCATTTCTAAATAGTGTAAGCAGGTGTTGTTTACATGCACGAGTGCAAACGCAGATAAAATGATGTCTTCCTGCTTCTTTGCATCATATTCTTTTTAAAATTATTATTTATTAATTTGTTTAGTTTAATTTTAATTTTTAAAGTCATTTTTTAAATTCATCTTCATCTTTACAATGGACCGTCAGTAGGTACACTTATAATGATTATAACCACAATGAGTGCCCTGAGTGGGAGATTTCCTTAGCCATCACCCTACTCAATCCTCTAACACCATCAGTTATCACATCAGCCCTAGGACTATCATCTCGTCAGTACCTTCTGCACCCTGGAGCCCTTCTGACTGGAAGGTGGAGTAAGTATAGGGCTCCTTCCAGAACCTTCATTTAGGGAGGGCACCCAAGCCAGCCATCACTTCATTTCCCACCCACCTGCCTTCCTTTGGACTTTTCTATCATGTTCCCATTATGGGTACCTCCTCCACCCACTTTCAGTTTTCTCCACCTTCTCATCTTTCTTCTGTATTTTGTTACATTACATTGTAAACTCCTTGAGGACAGGGATTGTCTTTCTCTTCAGTATTTTGTACATTACGTATCATAGTGCCTGGTACTGAATGACTGATGATAAGAAGGAGCTCAGAGCACCAGAGTGGCCCCAGACAAAGACCTATTCATCCACATTCGGGATAAAGGTTGCGATTTGTCACCAGTCCCTGTCGATTTGTTGTTCTTCTAATGTCTCTCATAAGCCACAGAATCACAGAATTTCAGTGATGGAAGAAATCTCATCCCTCCATAAGAGTTTCCTCTGAAATGTTCCCGAATTGTGGTGGTCCTGCCTGTGCTACAAAACTTCTATTAAAGTGGGAACCGCTGCCTCAGGAAGCAGTTCCACTTTAGGAGAATTCCAATCATTGGGAGGATTTTCCCAATTCCTGTTCCACATCCCGCCTTCATGCCTCTATATGGCTGTCCCCTATCCTGAGCTCTCCTCTCTCCTTATCTCCACCTCTTCCTTGAAGGCTTATTTGCAAGTGCTGAGACTTTTCCTGATTTCCCTCAGCACCCCAATTCTCATTATTAGTAAATACAATGTTCCTTTGGATTTACTCTGCATACATTTTGTATACATTTTATGTTGACTTATCTGGGTACACATTTCCATCCTCTCTCTAACCTCTTCCACCCATTCCCTGTTTTAATCTGTTGGCACCTGGCATAGTGCCTTGTACACAGTTATTATTGTTCAGTCATATCATCACCTGATTTTGAGATTTTCTTGGCAAAGATAGTGGAATGGTTTGCCATTTCCTTCTCCAGCTCATTACATTATTATATATTCCTCATTACAGGTGAAGAAACAGGCAAACCAGGTTAAGTGATTTGCCCAGGGTCACATAGCTAGTATATTTCTGAGGCTGGATTTGAACTCAAGTCTTCCTGACTCCAAGACCAGAGCTCTGTCCTCTATGCCACCTACCTACCCTTGTACATAGTAGGCACTTAATATTAACAAATCTCTCTTTTAATTAATGAAAGGCTAAATTTCCTTCCTTCTAACTTCTACCAATGGCTTCTAACTCTGCCCTACCATGCCAAGCAGAAAAAGTTTAATTTCTCTATTACCTACTTGGGTATTCCCACATATCATTATTTAGTTTTCCTTTATAATTTACAAATTATGAATTTATAAACTATAAATCTAAGTAAACTGAAAGCTCTAGGAGGGCAGGGGCCATGTTAAAATTTACCTTTGCAAACTCCATAGAGCCAAAAATGATCTCATATCACCAGAGCAGGATTATTATGGTAGGCCTTCCTTTAAAAAAAAAAATAATGGTTGAATAAATTAGATGTGGTTTCTGATGGTAGCTTTATATTCAGAGTTGTATTTTCAAGATGGTAGAGAGTTTGATCTATTCTATTCCCAAGAAACTTTAGACAGAGATTTCAGATTCCCTTTACTGTTGTAGCAGGTCATTATAGTCATTACAAAAAAAATAAAGAAATAAATCACTGGTCTTGAAAACCATTTATGCCACCAGCATGAGACTGGCTTTCCTTTTGTAAACACACAAATCCAAGGACGAAAGGGAAAAATCACCACGTTAAGAAACAGAATATCCCTGAGAGGCTCGAAAGCCAGCAAGGAAATGATGACAGAGGTGATGAAGGTAGCGGATGCTGCAGGGTAGTAATTTCTGCAGGGATGTGATTCTCTGCCAAAGAATATCTTTATGCTCAGAAGCTTACTAAATTCTGCAGATAATTCCTGGATTTCAGGGTCATTTAATCTACTATTTTGCTATAGGCAAGACAGGATTTAAGCTACCCTGGGGGGAGGGGGGAAGCTATCTACCTTTTTTAAATATTCAGGGAAGACTCTAAGTGCCCCTCTCGGTAGCCTAGGTCCAGATGTCACAGTCTCTTAAATCAGGAAATTCTTCCTCCATTCTAGCCCATATTCCTTCTGTCTCCATTTAAGCTATCTCTCTTGTCCTATTCTCAAATGAAGCTAGAACTTCACTCCCTAACTCTCAGACAGTCTCATTTTAGTTGCCCGGCTATAATCCTATCATACAGACTCATGAACAAGCTAAATTATTTTGGAAACCTATTTGCAAGGCAGATTTTTTAAAACCGAGAGAGGCAAAGCGAATTGTGGAGATTTAACAAAAGATGCAATGCTAAATCTCTGAATTTATAAGCAGTCAGCATCACTTCTCTGGTTGCTGATTGTCCTAGGCATTAAAAAATACTGGGCTGAAGAGAGTCTGACTCTCCGCAGCCTTGCCACCATCATCAGGGAGCATTCACTCTGTTCCCCTCGCATGTGGCTCTGAGCTTTGAGTTAAACAGAGTGAATTTTGACAGGTGGTGGGTGTGTATGGCTATTTGGATGGATCTATGATCTCATTAGCGTGGTACTTCCTCTACTGTTACAGACTCAGCCATCAATTCATTTCAACAAGAAATCTGTTAAGGGTATAGCATGTGCAAGGCACTTTTCTAGGTAGTTAAAGATCCGAAGATGAAAATTTTGGTTGCTACCCTAAGGGAGCTTACATCATGTTGTATAGAAGAATTAGGATGAATGGGAATAACCATGAGAAAGGAAAACATAAAACAAAACAAAACAAAAAAAGAAAATAGTGTGCTTCAATCTGCTTTCAGACTCCATATTTCTTTTTCTGGATTTGGATGGCATTTTCCATCATGAGTCTTTTGGAGGGTTTTTAGGTCCTTGCATTGCTGAGAAGAGCTAAGTCTATCAAAGTCAGTCATCACATACTGCCACAACACTTTCTAACATGGTCCAAACTAGATTAAAACATAATGGGAAAATATTGAACTAAATAAACAAAAATTCAATAAAACACAGATAGTATTAGGGTTAGGGTTAGATTTTAAAACTAAATCAATATGCAGCCGGCAAGGATCCTTACATATGGTTTAGTTGTCTGTCCATTTGACTTTGAGACTATAGCTCTAGGAAAATTTGAGAAGGGAGAAAAGGGGAAATTAAGGAAGGCTTTATGGAAGAAATAGCATCTGATTTGCCTTGAAGGAAAAAGTGCCTGCCACAGAATAGGCAGTATATAAATGCTTATTCCTTTCCCTCCCTTATGTTCCCAAATAAAGTTACAAAAGCAGCTGTCTCATCTTGTGTGCTTCCTGTCCATGTCTATTCACAAATCCTCCCTAGAGACCTTCCCGTCTGGTTATTTTCATATACCAATACAGCATTTGATTTGTCCAGCTGCTATCCCTCTCTTTTACTATGTGACCAGCACACTTACTCAGACCCTCCATGGTGATGTGGGGGGAGATCCTGAGTCCTCGAAGGATATACTCACAGAAAAAAATGTACCACCTTCAGGAGAGTAGAGTGCCCTTGGCATCCATCAGATGGGGCAGGCAGGGTACCCAATGATATATGCCTTCTATGGCCACTTAAGGGTTTTCCCAGTTGAGGCAAGGATGCAGGTAGCATACAAAAGACAATTGAAAGATGGCAGAATTGTTGTCTTGGGACACACAGAGCCCTATGTCAAGGATCAGCCCCAGGGAAAGAGGCCTGAAGCCCAGTCAGTCTTGTCGGGGCAGAAATGATTCCTCCTGGTACATAGGCAGTGAGCCAGTGAAGACACCTCAGTCCTTCATGAAAGGCATGGCCCTCTCAGGAGGGATTCATTTGGGGGATTGTACCATGAGATTGATCTGCATGGTAATGCTTGGGTGGCCATATGCTGAAGGAAGGACTTTACCAGAGGGTGGTGAGGCATGGATCTGAAGGAATATGTTCCTGGCTCCTGAAGTCAGCTGCTTTTACCTGCAGAATCAATGGCATCCTCACACTGAATATGCCCAGGGCAGAACTAGAGAAAGTCCCAATCATACTGGAAAGCACTTTCTACATGACACTTTTATGAAGCCCCCTTATGCTAATGCCTTTCTTCTTCTGATTATCTCCAACATATATAGGTACATATATATCTGTGTCTATGTATGTATATATATACATATATAAACACACATATATGTGTGTATATATGTGTGTTATTATATATCTCATTTGTACACAGTTGCTTGTCTTCTCCATTAAACTGGGAGCTCCTTGAGAGCAAGGATGGTTTTTTAGCCTTTCTTTGTAACTCCAGAGCTCATCGCAGTGCTGGGTACATAGTATATGCTTAATAAATGCTTATTGACTTGACTTTTACTTGTAAAAAACAGAAAATTAAACTAAAGGGTTCAAGTAGGGCAGGGACTGGGGAACAGAGGAGTCCAAATCCTGGATTCAAATCCCATGTCAGACACTTAATAGCTCTGTGACCCTCAGGAAGTCACTTAACCTCTTTCTGCCTCAATTTCCTTATCTGTAAAATGAAGGGGTTGATCTTGATGGCCTCTAAGGTCTTTTCTAGCTCTAAAACTATGACCATGTGAAGGGGAGTAGAGAGAATATCTCTCCATGGGTACCATTGCTGACATCCTTGGTCCATAAGTGATGAATTACACTAACAGAAAGCAGTTAAAGGTCCCTATATAGAGGTCACAATAGAAAGTGCCAGTCTTCAGGAGTTCTAGTCTGCACTGGCTCCTAAATCTATGCATCATGCCATGCTGAAAAGAGGAGCCAAGAACTGGGTTGAAAATTAATGACTTCCCATCTAATCACCAGCCCTGTTGGGTGACATGAGTCAAACAACAGCTGGAAACTGTGTTGAATTTTCTGCACTCCCTTTCCTGTTCACAGGAGGAACAGCCACAAGGACTCCTGGATTTGGAAGGGCCTAGATGCTTTATTTGGACAAAGTATAGGAGGATAGCAGAAGCTATGGGCAGGCAGCTACAAGACAGATGTTTTGTTATGCAGTGTTTATTGCATTAATCGGTCCTATGCCAGACGTAAAACATGACATAAAATTAAGTATGTTGTCTGTACCCTTGAAGGAGTCAGTTCATTATACAAAGATCTCTCACTAGGATTCAGTGAAAAATAGCAAGTTTGGGGAGGGGTCAGTATTTCCTACATGATGGAGGCTCAGAACCATTCAGATTGGCTAAATCAGTATCATCTACACCGGGCCTAGATAGACCTAGACCTGGCTATACCATGATAGGTGGAGCTGGAGATAGAAGGTGATCATTTGCTAATTACCAGTGAGAGTACTTCCACTCAGCTGAGAAATCATCATAACTTCCATGTTGAGCACCGGACTCCCAAATGCTGAGCTTTCCCATTGAATAAGATTGGATTAGGGATTGTCAGCATCACCTGCAAGTTCAACATGTCTTCTCTGAGTTTTGTCTCTTCTCCAACACCAGGTACAAGTTTCTGCACATCATATATCATTGGGTACGCTGCCTGCCCCACTTGATGGATGTCAAGGACACCCTATACCTCTGTGAGTATATCCTTTGAGGACTCAGGATCTCCCCCACATCACCATGGAGGGTCTGAGTAAGTGTGCTGGTCACATAGTAAGAGAGAGGGATAGCAGCTGGACAAATCAAATGCTGTATTGGTATATGAAAATAACCAGAGGGGAAGGTCTCTAGGGAGGATTTGTGAATAGACATGGACAGGAAATACCCGAAGCACAGATAAGTGCTTCATCAATGTTTGTTGAATGATTGGTGTAAGGTGCAATCCCCTCAAGGTGAGGCCCTTTCACACAGTGGAGTTTAGTGCTAAGAGGAACAGAAATACTACTTTTGTGTAAAGAAAAAGAAATAAACTAACTGGTAAAGGATGTAAGGTATTGCAATAACAGTTTGGTGTCCAAAAGGAGTGAGGAAAGTACTTTGGTTTAAAAAAGACTACTAACAGACATGTGTTAAGAAATGGTTTTGTGAAGGGATGTCAGTAGTTTGGGGCAGAAAATTTCCTGTAGGATATATACAGACCTATGGACACATATATACGCATAGATTAATAGAGATATACATATGGGCTTAAGTCATTGTCAGAAGATTTAGGATGATGCTTCTTTTATGTGAACAGTTTGATAGGATAAAAGTGTAAAAAGAAGATCTTGTATTTATTCGTGCCAGTATGAAGAAATATAATTTTCAGGTACAAACTGTGGGAAGAAGACCACTGCAAAAACCGATTAATGGCTGGAGCCAAAAGGTGTTCTGGTCTCTTAGATCATTCACTTGTAATTGTATTTTTTAAAAAATTAAAATGTAATTATATACAATATAAAATACACAGTGTTCCTAAAGCCTGGACACATAGGCAATTGGCAGCAATGTGGAGTTATTGCATCACGTTCACGTGAATCTCGCAAAGCGCATCAACCTTTGCATTACAAATAAATTGAAGATGTTATTTGTTAATATTCCAATTAAATAAAATGTTGAAAATTTCATTCATTTCATTTCTTGAAAATATGCATTTTTGTTTGTGTGTCCAGACTTTAGGAATACCCTGTATAAAAGAGAATTAAACACATAAAAAAATCTTCTGTCATAGGGCCTATTCAGTGGAAGCTCTATGTTCAGATCATACATAGTCAAATCAAATTAAACCAACAAGGTTTTATTAAGCTCCCACATGTGCCAGGTACTGTGCTAAGCAGCTGAGTACACAAAAAAAAGTCTCTGCTCTCACAGAGCTCATAGTTTAATGGGAAAACTACAGGCAAGTCACTATGTATGAACAAGAGAGAGACAGGATAAATTAGAGATAAGAAGAAAGGCACTGGCAATCAAGGGGAATCAGGAAATGCTTCTTGCAGAAGGTAGGATTTTAGCTGAGACCTGAAGAATGCTAGGGAAGTCAGGAGACAGAGAAAAGGAGTGAGAGAATTCCAGACACTGGAACAGCCAGTGAAAAGGAACGGAATGGGATATGGAACATTCTGTGGGAGGAACTGCAAGGAAGCCATTGTTACCGGTTCATAGAGTCTATGGAGGGGTGAAAATTCTAGAAAGACTAGAAGGGTAGAAAGAGGTCAGATTATGAAGAGCTCTAAAAGCCGAATAATTTTATATTTGATTCTAGAGGTAACTGGAGTTTATCAAATGATGCAGGAAGGGTGGCACAGTCAGATCTGTGCTTTAAGAAGATCATTTTTGTAGCTAAGTACAAATGGACTGGAGTGGGAAGTGAGTTGGGTGAAGGAGACCATTCAAAAGACTATCGCAAGAGTCCAGGCATGAGGTGATGAGGGCCTGCCCCAAGTGGTGGCAGTACCAGAGGAAAGAAGGAGGCATACCCAGAACTGACAGAACATAGTAACAGTTTGGATGTGAGAGGTGAGGGAGTAAGGATTCAAGGGAGACATCCAGGTCGAAAGCCTAAGGCACTGGAAGACTGGCAGTGCCCTTAACTGTAATTAGGAAGTTCAGAAGAGGGGAGGGTTTGTTAAGAAAGATGATTCTTAGTTTTGGATGTGGTGAATTTAAGACGTCCCAACATTATCCGGTTTAAGATATCCAATAGATAGGTGGAGACGTGAGACTAGAGGTCAGGAAAGAGTTTAGGAATAAGTAAGTATAGATGCAAGAATCGTCAGTATAGAGGTGATGATTAAATGTATGGGAACTGCTGAAATCATAAGATAGAGTTGTATAGAGGGAAAAAAGAAGAAGGCCTAAGGCAGAGCCTTACAGGACACCCACCATTAGTGGCACCACACAGATAAAGATCCAGCAATGGAGTTTGAGAAATAAAGGTCACATAGGAAGGAGTAGAACCAGGAGAGAGTAATGTCACAAGAACCTGAAGAGAGGAAGGTGGTAGATGGTGGTGAAGGATGAAGAGAGATCAAGAAAGATGAGGATTGAGAAAAGGAGATTAGATTTGGAAATTAAGAGATCATTAGTAACATTGGAGAGAGCAGCTTCAGTTGAATGATGAAGCTGGAAGACCCAGTATAAAGAGTTTACAAGAGAGGGAGGAAAGGAAGTGGAGGCACCGATGGTAGATAGCCTTCTCAAAGGAGTTTAGTCATGAAATCGAGAAGTATGTGGGGATGGACAGATCAAGGAAGGATTTTTAAGGATGGGTGAGGTGTGGGATTATTGTTAGACAGTAGAAAAGCAGCCAGTAGGCAGGTAGATATTGAGGATTAATGAGAGATTAGAGATGGAAAAAGGGATGATCTGCTAGAGAAAGTGGAGGATCATATTCCACCCTAACAGGGTTACACATAGTGTCCTAAAGGAATTCGAGTGTAGATTCATGGTGGTAGTGGTTCTATGGGCCCCCATACCTTCTAATCTAAGGGCAGGTTGAAGTTAGTGAGTCAGTCCAAAAAGTGAGTAGGTAGTCACAAAGCCCTGTGTGAGAGGCATAAGGCCCTAGAACATTGGCAAGGGAAGGTGGGGACCTCATATACCTGTTGTACTTGTTACATAAACAAAATGGTAATCTTCTCAGTTGTAACACATTCAGGCAATGATGTTCCCAAAGGAATCATCCAACTGGAATACAGAAAAAAGAAGGGTAAGGAATATAATGTGTTTCCCTCACAGAAAGTCCTTGTTGCTCATATTACAGAGGTGTTGTGATATGGGCCTGACTCAGACCAGTCCTCTGGAAGTTTAGGACCAACACTATGAGATACTCATAGGTCATTCAATAGTCAAGAAAAACAGGTTTACTTAATCATAGGAGAGAAAGGGCATTCAACAGAGATGTTCAGAAAGGACACCATGCTGATTTAGCTGAGCATAGCTTCCTAGTCTTAGTCAGATGTCCATCCATGGTCAGAAGACAGAGAAAATGCTGGAGCTTCTTTTTTTTGAGGGGGGAAGGCAGGGCAATTGGGGTTAAGTGACACAGTTAGTAAATGTGTCAAGTGTCTGAGGCCGGATTTGAACTCAGGTCCTCCTGACTCCAGGGCCGGTGCTCTACTCACTGTGCCACCTACCTGCCCCAACTCGTAGTATTTTTTATTCAGGCAACCAAGAAGCTATGCCAACCACCAGAGTGAACTCTTCTAGCCAACCTAGTCTGAAAAATAATTTCAATACCTTTTTAAAAAAATAACTAACAATCTTCTTGGGGTAGAATCTTAGGAAAAACTATCTCAGCCTACATGGCAATGCCCAAGGAAATCCACCAGAGGGGATACTTAGTCAGATATGAGTTGGACTACATCGCCTTTGAGGTTCCTGTCAACTCTGAGATTTTGTGAGCTAGAATTTATTAGTGTTTATCTAGTACTGTTTAGGAAGGAGAATGATCAGATTTTAGACAATGGATACCTCACTGTTCTTTGCACATGCAAAATTATCCCTAGGGAGGATGGGGAACAGTTTCCAAGTTACCTCAGTTTGTTGGAAATTTCCCTAAAGATCATCTAATTTCCTTTGCTCTTACATAGGAAATTAGCTTCTGATTTCTAGAATTTGGTTTCCTGAGTAGATTTGTTCACTAGAGGTGTATGACCTGTGCAGATTACTAATACCAGTTTTCACATTATGCATGAATACATTATTATTCTGTTTTCTGAATTATCTCATTCAGCATTTGACTACTATGAATCTAATCCTCAGAGACTGGTCACTCCTGAAGGGACTGACAAAAAACAATAAGTTTCTGAATTCAAAGTGATCCCCACCAAAGTGTGGATACCCCATGAGGCAATGTCAATGTCAACCAGGTAAGCACTCTTTAATGCCATCTGTTCATTGAACCATAGTTCAGTTCATGTGAATCAATTTCCCAGAGCCTAATCTTCCCTGTGTAAATCAGGGGAAAAATTAATTTCTAAACCCACAGTGACTCCTCTCAAAGTGTAGACATCCCATAGGGCAATGCTAGAGTGGCCAGTTGGCCAGGCTCTCTTTAATGATCAAGCAGAAACTTAAAATGTGGTTCATTTCACAAAATACTTGCTTTATATGTATTCCTTTCAAGGAGTTCTCCAATTACATAAAGTAGAGGTATAGCCTTTTATGCATGGGACCCTTCTACCATCTCATATATAAAGGAAGTAGAACCCAGCCCTAGCAGAGAAGGATTTACAAAGTCTGGGGAAAAAAAACCCCGCACTGAATTGAGGAAGTCCTTTTTGTCCTACCCAGAATCTTTCTGCGTGGTATTGTGGAAAATCCCAGAGCACTTGTTGCTTTGGGGCAGACAATGTCTGCAAGCAATCAGTGTGGAATTGGACCTGAAGTGAAAAAAGCAATCAGTTAGCAGAGACTCTGCCCTGAGCTATTGTTAAAGTAAATTGAAGAAAAGGGAGAAAAATTGACTGGAGCCTACTAGTTATTTGCAAAGCAGGATTATTTCTTTCTGCATGGTAATCCTAGCACCATTGCCCCTGTCTCAACCAGGAGCAAGACTCACCTGCAGACCTCTGGACTCTTTTGGCCTAGGAGTAATGTTTCTAGGCTCAAGGCTGCATTCTGTCTCCCTCCCCCACCTTCCCCAATGCTCAACTAACTACATAGAAGAGGATACAGACCTCTAGGATCAGAGATTATCATCCTATTGCCGATGCCATACTCATTGTCCCTTCTGTGTGGGTCCACAGCTCAACAAAGATGGTTCAGTCAGAAAGGAGACATAGATGCTCTTACCTGTGACCACACCTAAGCTCTAAGATACCAGAGAGGCAATGCAATACAAGACAGAGTGCCGACAATGGAGCCAGAGAGTCTGGTTTCAAATCCCAGTTCTTCCACCTAATACCTGTATCACTGTGGGCAAGCCAACTAATCCCTGCAGACCTTAATTTTTCCATCTGGAAGATGAACAACTGGACTAGATGACATCTAAATTTGTTTTTAGTGGAAAACATGTAATCCGATAAATTAAAATGTTAACTCCATAGCACTCTCCCTCCATTTTGGCTGCCTGATCATCCATGTTAACCCTTAGTTCTAAATTCACTAATCAACAAATTGTCCACTTGTTTCAGCCCTTTGGATCTCAACATCTGGCAGATGTCCTGGTAACTGACCTAGCCTGACTTTTCAGCTTACATTAGCTCTCCTTCCAACTCAGCCCCTTTCTACTCTGCTCTGGACAGGGGATCATGATTCCCCTTTTCCAGGAGTTTTCCTCATTGTTGACATGTTTGTTTTTATTTTTCCTAATCATTGACAAATGGTGAGAGCTAATACTTTCACCTCTAAGTCTTCGCATAAAATCTAACTAGGACTACAATGCCCAATGTTTCTTTTCTGCCTTAGCTGAGTTCCTTGGACTTCGTACCATGTCTGTTTAGCCTTTGGAATCTATCAGAATCCTACTTGCCAATTTTTCAGTCTTGGAATTTCTTAATTACCCTATCCTTTTTTACCACAAAGCCCAGAATACCTTATATCTATGTGGTTCTTAGTGGTTACAAATTACTTGTATATCCATTATTTTATTTGGGCCTCACAAATAACTTTTTGAGATAAATGGGTCCAGCATTATTGTCAACATTTTGCAGGAAAGATAGACTTTTTGTTGTCATTGTGATTATAAAGTCCTACTCTGATGCTTCATCTGGGTATGGCTATGATTCTGGGTTCCCAGACACAATGCAAGTGGAAAACAAGATCTGAGAGGTTCTGCTATGGCTTCAAGTACGGCCCTGGTAACACACCAAATCTGTTGTCTGAGGACCAAACTAGCTAATTATGAAGAGGCTCATCACCTGTAAGTCACCTGGTGATAAAAAAAAGAATTGATTTGGCAACCCAAGAAACAAAGAAAATTAAAGCTTAAATCCTATATGGCCCTTTCTCTTTTTCAGTAATGATGACAGGAAGGGAGTAGAGGGTGCTTCAAATCACATGGTTAGCACACCAACAAAATTCAATTTGAGTTTTGGTTCTCTAAATTTGAGATCCTTGTCCAATGTCCAACAAGTAGATGTATTGTTGGAGGTTCTGAATCGTAGCAATCTTGACAATATTACAATAAACAAAGACAGAAGAAGGTTGGAAATTACAGCTAAATGGATGGATGGCTTACAGGTACTCTTTAGAGAGGTAAAGAAATGAAATGGTGGAATGGGTTTTATTATATACCCAGAAGCTACAAGACACACCATTTCATGGAACATTTGATAATTGCGTACTGCAATCCTAATGATAAAGACTTGCAAAAAGACCACCACCAGAGTAAGTGATGCTTATTCACCAATATCAGTTGCTAAGGACAAAGTAGTACAGAAATTCTTCAAAGATCTTCAAATCAAATTGACATACCCTCTAATACTTGAAGACTTAAGTGCAAAAGACGGGAAATGGTAAGGATGGGGAGAAATACATGGAAAAGTAGAGCTGCAAAAATGAAATAAGAGAGACCAATACAGATTTCATAGAGGCCTTAGACTTCTATGAAGAAGGAAGAAGAGGAGGAGAAAAGATACAGTCTGTAATTCAAAAGATAAAATTCAGAATCGTTTAAGCAAGTGATTGAAGATTAAAAAAATGGGAAACGGATAATAAAACTGACATTGACATTGGATATTATAATTCCATCCAGAGATTTAACTAATATAAGTTAATTGCCACAAGAAGGAGACAAAAAGAGCCCAGAAATCATCTTAGATCACAAACATCTGACTTACTTGTCAAACAGTGAAAGACATCTCCCAAAGTCAACACCTGGTTAGAATACAAAGTTTTCTGTAAAATCATACAAAGGATGACTGACAATTATTAGCAGTATCATCTTATAGAGCGGAGAGAAGCAATGAAGGATAAAATGAAGCTTAAAGAAAACACAGCAAGATATCTGACTAAACAAAGTCATACCAAGGGCATGCAAAGATTAAAATAGAAGGAGTACAACAGAAGAAAAACAGAAAAAGATTTACAAGAACTATTTTAACAAACTGCTTTCTCTGTCAAGGATAGGGAACCACCATAACTGGACCTTAATGTCATAGTTCTCAACATGTGTATGTTGTTATTCAGTCACTTTTCATTTGTGTCTGACATTCTGTGACCCCATTTGTGGTTTTCTTGACATAGATACTGGAGTGGTTTGCCATTTCTTTCTCCAGCTCATTTTTTTAGATTAGGAAACTGAGGCAAACAGGATTAAGTGAGTTGCCCAGGGTCACACAGCTATTAAGTGCCTGAGGCCAGGTTTGAACTCAGGAAGAAGGGTCTTCCTGACTTCAGGCCTGGTGCTCTATCCACTGCACCATCTAACTGCCCATGTGTATAGAGGAGGTAGAAATGGCAGTAAAGAAAAGGAAGACAGGAAAAGGAATGGGTATAATCAAGAATGTATCAAGGAACTCTGCACCAGAGGTGATGAAATTGTGGAGGCATTGAGGAACTGATTTTCAAGGTATCTAAAAGAAGAGATAATACTGAAGGCCTGGAAAAATCTCAGACCGTGTTGATACAAAAAAAGATCGACTGAGAGAATATCAGCTATTACTGACTTATATGCTTTCTCTCTTCTCCCATTTATATGAAATCTTTATGAGGATCTTCTATACAGTAAGTGAAGGGATCTTCAAAGGGGTATTTCTGGGGAACAGGAAGGTTTTTGCAAATGATATTGAATGGACCACATCTTTACACAAGCTCTTTACTCTAAAGCATCTCTCATTCATAGATCAAGATCATTCACGATTCCATATAAGATGTGACAAGAGAAGTAACCCTGTTCAGTGGCCCTCTGATAAGAAACATCAGGTGAGACATAAAATGAAGAATTATAAATGTACCAAGGGTATTTGCCTGTCTATTGGAGGAGACCCAGGATAGAATCCAGGTCAAAGAGGGATTCCCTGTAGATTGTGAAATCCTCTAGATGCTCCTATTCATAGGGTACATTATGTTGATTCCAGGACATCACAGAGCCTCTTGGAAGAAATCTGCAATCACTCAAAGGAATTTGACCTATTTTCCCATATAGGCAGTATATGTGTGTATGTGTGTGTGTGTTTGTGTGTGTGTGTGCAGTATATATATACATACATATATGTATGTATGTATGTGTGTATATGTATATGTATATATATGCACCACAAAATGAAAAGGAGAACAAATTGAATTACCTTCAGGAAATGGCAGAGCTCTTTAATGACCCCAAGATTCCCATGAAAGCAAAGATCCACCTCTTCAATACTAGCATTTCATAAATGGCACTGAGATATGGGACACTTCTACTAAGGGCAATGGACAGGTACATGGTGGGTGCATGGGTGTGAGCAGGCTACGGCACATAACCAATGAGGAACTCTGAAGAAAAAGAGGAGAAAAGGGTATCATCAAGGAATTGTATGTCAGGAAGAGAAGATGGGCTAGTCATAGTGGCAAGAATGAGGGATGATGGATGGACAATCAAGACTTCCATTGGTACCCTCACATGGTTAAGAGAAAAAAAGGCTGACCTGCATATTATGTGGATTTCCTGTGGCAAACTTTTGGGAGAGCATGGATAAGACCAACATAGGACAGGCCGGAATATAAAGGTGGTTATCTGCATTATTAGAGAGAAGTGATAAGGTTATAAATCCATCTGAGTATTGAGTAGACTCTCCTAAGTCGACACAGCTACAGCACTAAGTAACAGAGCTAAGACTCTAGGTTTTCTGACTCTCAGACCATTCAGGATTCTTTCCATTATAATATGACACTGCAAAGACATAGTTTTGATCCTTCCAGTTAGAGTTAAATAACTTAGTAGAACTATATTCATTCCATTCCTGTTCAAAGATTATTCATTGTCTAGTAATTCTCAGTAGAAGTATTTCAGAGACAGACCATATATCTGTCTTTTTCTTCTCTTCACCCCATTCCCTCCACTTATGTCCCATACTGCATGCCAAATGAATCCTCCTCCTTCCTGATGTTTATTTCTTTTAATTATTTATAGCTCATGATCAATCCTTTCTCTCCTTTCTACTCATTTGGTCTTTACAGGCTGAATATATATATGTGTATATATACACATATACTATATATATATATATATATATATAGAGAGAGAGAGAGAGAGAGAGAGAGAGAGAGAGAGAGAGAGAGAGAGAGAGAGACTCAGCTCATGTAGGCTGGCCTTTCAAGCTTTCAAGTCAGCTACAGTTCCCCCCAGCTATATGAAACAGACAGACAATGGGAAGAAAAATGAACATTTTGAGAAAAAATAGTAGTATATCTTAAACTGATTTGCTACATTATTACTTATTGTGAAGTCTACCACCTTCTGGGTATGCTTGTGTGCACATGTATACAAGTATACGTGTTTGCATGTACATGTATAGATATGTGCAGGCATAATTATACACAAAGGAACTGACAAATGGGTGGTTTGAAAAGTGGCATTCTGGCCTGGATTGGTATAAAATGGAATGTTATTCATCCCAAAGCATAATGTCAGAAATAAATTTCCATGGATAGGTTTCCCAAATGCCATGAGTTATTAAAAATATATTTTGCAGCTTTCCAGACTAGACCTGTCACCCAGAGCACCTTAGTATTACTCTAAACCTCAGAACAAGATAATGAGGCAAAAAAACTAGGATTATTGGGAGTGTCAAAGAGAGGAGAGTATGCAGAAACCCTTCTTGCTTAGTAAATTACTTTCTTTTATTTTAAAATACCTCACTGAAGCCATGCCATTTATCATGAGAGAGGTTGATTTATAGCTGGGTGCTGGCATACCACCAAATTCACAGGAACATGCTCAGAGTTTTTTATGGACAGCTCCTTTTCAGATAACTCATGCTTCCCCTTTCAGGGAGGCTGCTGTTTGGATTTGCTATCAGTACCCGTAATCGTGCTGGTCAAGAATAATGGGAAACGAGGCCAGGCCATTTCAGGGAGCTTTCGAACTGCAAACAGGATTCTAAAATCCCTAGCTCATTAATATTTAACACACTGGTTTTTTTCTAGGTTTTTTTTTTCATCTATGCTGAAGAACTCAGCAGACTCGGGGCAAGTTAAATCATCTGAATCTGCAGTTGAGTGTCATAAAGGACATAAACATCATTTTTCTTCATTTGTATATGAAGTCATTGGCAGGCTCTGTACTAGGCAACAGGAACTTGCCTTAAGTTGTTCCTCTAAAGAAATTCAAATGCTTTGAGGCTTCCCCCCTCCCAACCCACTCCTACTATAATTTGTAGGACCCAGCCTATCCTCCCAGGGAGGAAACAGCTGCCCAAGAATTAGGCAAAGACATTTATCATCATATTTATACTTTAAAATTTAAATTCCATTAGGCTTGTAATATCATTTCTCCCAGGCAAAGCCTCTCCAGACCTGAGCTGCTGTTGTTTTTCCAATTACTCTCTGCCAAGGGCTCTGTGTGGGAAGGTTGTCAAATTCACAGCCAACTTCTCCCACCCTTCTGAGAGGTCTGACCTTGGAATCAGCCCAACATGGGCCACTGGGGCCCTTCCAGCCTCCACAGAGGCCCCATTCCTTCAGGGCTGGTCTTCCCCATCAGAGTTTAGTGCACAGAAATGAAGAACCAAAGTAGAGCATGAGGGAAGTTGGGAGGGGGGAAGGTATTTGGAGAGAGTATTCACCTCAGACAAGAAATGAGATTGGCTATCTATAGTACGTGTGTGTGTGTGTGTGTGTGTGTGTGTGTGTGTGTGTGTGTGTGTAAAAACCACCAACAATTCTGCTAAGCACCGAGGATTCAAAGATATGCCAAAAACATCTCTGCCCTCAAAGATCTCATAGTGTAATGGGGAGACAAATGCATGGAGGAGATATATAGAGGATAAATTGGTGGTGGTCTCAAAGGAAAGGCACTAAGATTAAGGAGGACTGGAAAAGACTTCCTGAAGAAGGGGAGACTTTAGCTGAGACATGAAGGAAGCCAAGCTTCAAGTAAATCTCTGTTCCCCTTTAGAAATTGCCTTAGAAAGCTCATCTACCCTCACAGATTAATGATCACCATTATGAGAATGACTCAAACCTTTTTTTCATCACTTCCTCTCACTGAGTTCCATTTCTGATGTCATTCTGGGCATTTCCACCTGGATTGTCTGCATTCTCCTAAAACATGCCTAAAACTAAACTCCCGAACTATTCCCTTGCTTTTATTCTGACTTTCCTATTCTGTTACAGGTATCACTATCTTCCCATTCATAAATACAAGCCTTCAGGGTCATTTTTGATTTCTCCATCCCTCATGGCAAGTCAGTCACTAAGCCATGTCGATTCTTCCTTTACAACTTCTCTTCATTTTCTTTAGCAAAACAGCTCCTTGACTTTTCTCATGACACTTCCCTCACTTAAGTTCCTCCACCCCAACTCCTCCTACTTTCCATGTATTGGCAATCTACTCATCCTTTAAAGTGCAGCTCTGCTCCCACCTGTCCTTGAAGACTTTCCTGATCATACCTGCTTAAACTGATCTCTTCCTGATTCAGATGACTATGACTATTCCATTTGGATTGTGCCACTCATTCGATCCTTACCATTTTCCTTCTGGTATTTGTATCTTTTTATATACATTTGTCCTGATTCCCTGACCTTCTTGTAAATCCGCCCTGTCATCTGTCTCCTGGAGCCAAACTCTGCAACCTGAGGACCTTGCCTCTTATTATTTCCAATCTTCCCTCCCCCACCCATCCCAAATTCTGTTGAGAATCTCTGACTTGATCCTGTATTCATTTCCAACTTATCTGCCTGCCTTTGTTAATGTATCAGTCTCCCCAGTTAATAATCATGACAATAACTGGCATTTTGGGTAAGGCACTTTAAGGTTGGCAGAGCACCTTCCTTAAATTCTTGGCATTGGTAGCTGCCTCTGGGGTCTTGATCTGTAGGTGGGCTAGAGCTCCCCTCCTGTCTATTTCAATCTGTAACTGAACAGGAATGCACTCTACAACATTCTTAACCAAAAAAATGGTCATCCAACTCCTGCATGAAGACTTCTATTGGAGGGAAACCCACTACCTCCTCAGAGAGCACCTTTTACTTTTGGGCAAGACTTAATTGTTAGGAACCTTTGGCCCCTTTCAAAAAGCCTAAATCTGCCTCTCTATGTCTTCTACTCATTCTCCTAATTTTGTCTTCTAGAGCCAAGCAAAACAAATCCATCCTCTAATCCAGAGAGGCAGCCTGGTATAATAGAAAGAATGCTGGAATTGAAGTCAGGGGAACTGTATTCAAATCCCATTTTTGACACTTAATAACTGCCTAACCATGTCACTTAACATCCCACACTCAGTTTCTTCTTCTGAAAAATGGACATAACATAATAATATCTATCTCACAGAGTTGATATAGAGAATGAATGAGATGATGAATATAAAAATGCTTTGTAAACCTTAAA
This sequence comes from Trichosurus vulpecula, assembly GCF_011100635.1. Classification (NCBI taxonomy): domain Eukaryota; kingdom Metazoa; phylum Chordata; class Mammalia; order Diprotodontia; family Phalangeridae; genus Trichosurus; species Trichosurus vulpecula. The sequence continues at coordinate 86,660,309 of NC_050580.1, read as the reverse complement.
GTGCTATATAAATGTTAGCTATTGTCATTATTACTTTACTTTTATATTACCCTTCCTTCCCCATTCCCAGAAGAAGGAACCCATCCAAAGACAAGGCTGTATGGACTAGTACACCACCAAGGACTATATGGAGTTGCTATAGAAAATAATGTAACACATCTTTCCATGCTGGAGCCCCTGTCATGAGAAGACTCCCTGTGATTCAAGACCAGCATTTGGAATGGGGATTTACTTGCCTGGAAGCTGACAACTCCAGCTATAGGAGATAGCAACTATCAGTGACAGTGGATAGGGTGGAGTCTGCGTCTTGATGAATAGGGTAGGCTTGGGCTGTGTGATAAGAGCTTCCAGAAGTCAAGCATGGAGGAGCTCTAGGAAGCAACAACCATCCATCTGTATGTCTGACACCCTAAGTCAAGGCTCATAAGAAGCCTCTCCTGATTTGTAACATCTTTTACATTGTTATCTAAATGTGATTCTTAGGTTGTAGTTTAGTATATCCTGTGTATATCTTATCCCTCGTCTAGAATATGAACTCCACGAGGGCAGGGAACATGACTTACAGAAATTCTAGCGTAAGAACCTTTCACATGGTAGGTACTCATTAATCATTTGTTAAAGGGCTTCATGGTGGATCTGCCTCCATGGAAGGGAATGGACCTCAGAAGATCCCCTCAGCTCTTTAATTCTGAAATCCTTCAGCATTTGTTTCCTCCATGAGGTCAGCCTCAACCTTATTTCCAATTCAGAGATGCAACCTCACTCTGTTTTCTACATTTAATAACCCATGTAATAAATAGGAGCCACTGGCCATACTTGGAGCCATTTGGAATCTGGAGCTGTGAGTCGTAGGTAGAAGCGACAGCTAGCATGTCATTGTCAGGCCCCGGTGCTAATTGGTTGGCTAGATTAGCATACTGCACTCATTCATGCAGATGGAATTCAAGGAGACTGTTCTGAGAAACCTGAGACAGTCTGCTGAAAGACTGTTGGGAATAACCACACATGACTGCAAAATATGGCCACCATCTAGACTCATTTTCCAAAATGGAAGTTTGCTGTTGCCCTGGGCAAACTTAGTTCATATTTAATATGTATCAGGTCTGTGATTCAGTGGCCAGGATAAACTTAACCAAAACCATGCTAAGGGGTGGGAGGGGGGTGGTAAGCCCAACCCAAAAGCACTACTTGGTTCCTTTCCAAAGCTTGGGCTCTCCCTTTCTAATAACACAGCTTTTAAAAACTTTGGAAAGGCAAGAGATGCTTTTCAATTTTATGGCATTAAATATGTATGCCTGAGATTCCTAAGCAGGTTAGATAGATGAGGAAATAGGAAAAAAAGTTACCAGGGCAATGTATTTGAGCAAAGATGTACAAAAGGGTTAGGTGGGAGGGGTAACTTTATAACTTGCAATCACGGTGGTTTTTAGAGCTAGAAGCAACATTGGGGATCATCTAGTCCAACTGTCCTCATTTGACAGAGGAGGAAACTGAGGCTCAGAGAAGTTAAATTCAATAAGTTGCCCAAATTCACACAGCTAGTTCATGACAGAGTCAGAGTAAGAATCCAGGTTCCCTGACTCCTCCTCCAAGGCTCCTTCCAGATAAAAGGGAAAGTAATAGCCACACATCCCATAATGAGGACTGCAAACTCCTGCCCTCCTTGGGGATTTTGGTGAGATGAACCCACAAAGCAGCCTGCCTCCAAGTCTTAGATGCCGTAATTCTGTGATCCAAGGGTGGGATTCCCCTCTGACTTCAAAGGGAACTTTGCCGTTGCATTATCTCTGTGAAATGAAAAAGCAGCTCCCTGGGGAGATTGGATTGGCTATAATTTCATGCTTCAACTGCCCCCCCTCTAGAATGCACACTTCCTAAATTAGCCCAATGACCACATGCACCTCAACCCACACACACCACATGTTTCTTTTTATTAGTTTGGATTCAGCTTTGAAAGAACCCACCCACTTCTCAACTCCAGGCCTCAGGGTCGCTTTGGATGGCTTGCCCAGGAATCACACCTCCAACTAAAATTTCAGAAGAAAGCCATGGCTTCTGTCCCTAGGTTGATGGGAAGGAAAGCTGAGCTGCTGACATTCGTTTTTCCTGAGAACAGAAAGACTGACAGAGAAAGAGCTGGGATGGCCTCCATTTCCAAGCTTCACTCAAGAGCCTTTCTTGGGGCCAAATCACTCTCGGCTTTTTAGGGGATCAGTTTTATTTTTACTGTTCCAATATGAGCAAAAGAAATGCAATTGAAAACATACTCATGAATCCAGAAATATTCTTCAGGGAGCAATCCTTATTCTATAACCATCATTCAACCCAGCACTCTATGCCATTTCTAATCTTAAAGGAAATGTGGTTAAGTAAGCTACGCTACCTCATTTGGACATGAAAAAAATGTACATGTATTTGCAGCCAATTCAGGCCCTGGGTCTATGGGGAAATCGTTCCTGCTAAGGACTTGAACTGGAGAAATAGTGATATATTCTCTTCTCTAAGAGGGGTAGGTTGAACTACAAGATTTCTGAGGTCTTTTCCCACTCCGATGTTCAGTTCTGTTAAAAAAAAATTCATTAAGTACCAACTGTGTGTAAGACACTAGGCCTTAGTACATTGTAGGTTTTAAGGCTCCTTATGGCTCTAACATTCTGGGTTTTAAAGGTTCCCTCTGGCTCAAATATTCTAGCTGTAATATTCTAAGCTCCAAAATCCCTAATGTCCTGGGCTCCAAGATCCCTCTCAGTTCTAAAATTCTGGGTTTGAAAGACCCTTTCAGGCTATTGTTTTATTATTCTATTGAGATGTTCTAATCTTGTGCTGATTCAGTGGTTTTACAGGGGGAAATATGAAAATAAGAGAATCTTAAAGATGAAAGAAACCTTGGAGACTACTTAGTCCAACTCATACATGAAGCAATGAATCTCCTTTGCATCCCTGACAAGTAGTTAATCATCTTTCATTTGGATACCTCCAGGGATGGGAAACTCACTATGTTCTAAAGCCAACCCTTGGATACCCCAATTTGTTAGGGAAATTTTGATTACATTAAGCCTGCAATCTCTCTCTCTCTCTCTCTCTCTCTCTCTCTCTCTCTCTCTCTCTCTCTCTCTCTCTCTCTCTCTCCTTCCCCCTCCCCCTCAGCCATTACTCTTTGGTCTGCTTTCTGGAACCATGCAGAACAAGTCTGACATGACAAAGCACCAGTCAAAAGTCATGTTTGGTTTTGAATGGTTCATTGCATGGTAGAGGTTTGCTCAGTGTTTGTGACTGTTGTTTTTAAGTTTCAGTACAGCTAGATGGTGCAGTGGATTGAGTGCCCGACTGCCTCAGACACTTAGTAGCTGTGTGGCCCTGGGCAAGTCACTTAACCCTCTTTGCCTCAGTTTGCTCATCTGTAAAATGTGCTGGAGTATCTTTGCCCCTCCCCCCCAAAAAACCTCCAAGCACAGTTGTGAAGAGCCAGACACGGATGCGACAAGTGAACAGCAACAATAACAACAACAGCTTGATAAATAATTAAAATTTGCATTCAGTTAGGGAATCCACAGAATTAATACATTAAATTTGCTTTTTCATGGTTCTGTTCAGTTCCATTCCCTGACGCCCTCTTAATTCTATTTAGAGCGATACTGTTGAAAGTTATGCTGACTCAATTACCCATTGTTCCCAGACCTGTTTATCAACCAGTGTTGGGAGAGGTTCTGGCCAGGATGGAGACACCAAGTCTGCAGCTTTCTGTTTCACCTGTTCTTTGTCCCATACCCCTGCCTGCAATTTGTCATGTTCTTGCTACCTTGGGGAGGAACTGAGAAAAAAGGACCCCATTTCTTTTGCTAAGACAGACCTATCTGAATTGTATTAAAGTTACCTATGAAAGCTGTCCCTACCCTGAAGCTATTGCTGATCTCCAGTGATCAGCCTGTCAATGTGTTGCTACCTTGATCTGCATCCTGGGCTATCTCCAGTAGTCCTGATCCATAACTGGTTACTATATCCAGATGGCTCTGGAGGAGAAAGTGAGGCTGGTGACTTTGCATAGCCCTCCCTCACTTAAACCAAATTCAATTGCAAGTCATGTCATCATCTTCCTGATGTCATGGTCCTCTTAGAAAACGAAGGACAAACCATACACAACTTGCTACCTTGATGTACTTATAATAAAATCCTTCTATTTCTCTTTGTCCTGAGCTTTGCCTTGTTAATCAGGGTGAAAGCCCAAGGGAAAAGTTTTCCTTTTACCAATACCTAGACAGGCATGTATGCACATAGAAACAATAAGATGAAGTGGATTGTATTGTAGAATGTGTGTAAGTGAGAAGTCAAGAATGGCATCATGGCTGGGATCCTGGGGACTGGGAGGATGTTGGTACCCTCAGCAATAATAGGGAAATTGGGAAAAGGCTTTTGGGGTCAAGATGATGAGTTCTGTTTTAGACACAGTACGTTAGGTATACCTATGGGACATATTGTTTGAGATATCCAAGAGGCAAATAATTGAGGGTGTGGGACTAGGTCTCAGAAAAGAGATGAGGGTGGGATATATAGATCTGAGGATCATCACATAGGGATTATAATCCAGCCAATGGAAGAAGATGAGATCACCAAGCGAGACAGTATAGAGGGAAAAGGGAAGAGGACTCCCCCAAAGCCCTTCTGGGACATTGATTGTTTGTGGGCATGACTTGGATGAAGATCCAGCAAAGGGTACTGATAAGTGGTAAAGGAGGTAGGAGGAGAACCAGGAAAGAGCAATGTCATGAAAACCTAAAATGGAGAGAGTATGCAAGAGGAGATTAGGATGGATCCTGCCAATGCTTCAGAGAGGCTAAAGAAAACATACATTCGTTGGGAAAACCTTTAGACTTGGCACTTAAGAGATCATTGGTAACTTTGGAAAGAGAAGGTTCACTTGCATAATGGGGTCAGAAGGCAATTACAGAGATTTGTAAGAGAGGGAGAGGAGAGGAAGTAGAGCTAACAAATTCAGATGGCTCTTTCAAGGAGTGTAGCTATGAAGAGGAGATAGATAGATAGATAGATAGATAGATAGATAGATAGATAGATGGATAGATAGATAAATAGATAGATGATAGACAGATAAAGAGATAGGTGATGATAGATAGATGATAGCTAGATGAATAGATAGATTGATAGATGAGCGATAGATAGATAGATAGATAGATAAACAGATAAAGAGATAGGTGATGATAGATGATAGCTAGATGAATAGATAGATTGATAGATGATAGATAGATAGATAGATAGATAGATAGAGAGATAGATGATGAAGATAAAGAGAAAAAGAGAGATAGTAAGTATGGTCAGATAAAATGAGGATTTTTTTAATGATGGGGAGACAGGGCCATGTTTATACATAGCAGAGAAGGAACCTGCAGTTAGGAGGAGATTAAAGATAAGAAATAGTGGGAATAACAGTAGAATCAATCTGCTATTGAACAGGGGTGAGGGCAGATCAAGGGTTCTCACTGAAGGGTTTTCCTTGGAAAAGAGAAAGGTCATTTCTACATCTGAGACCAGAGTGAAGGAGGATAACATGGAAGAAGGTGTATGAGTGGTGTGAGAATGAGGAGAAGGGGAGAAGGGTAATGCTCAGTGAAAGGCCTCAATTTTTATTTTTATTTTTGGTGATGCATGAGTCAAGTTTCTCAGGGGAGAAGGTAGAGGAAGAGGTGCCATGGGAGGCTTGAGGAGAGATAAGAAGGCTTGTAAGCCACTGTGGATGGTGTCATAGTGAATCCATTTGGGATGAGTAGAATGGTTGCCTTGTTTCAGGAGGATCCCATTAATAAGGTTTCTGCTTCTACCTCAGACTTCAATTCTTCCTGCTTCTTGGTATCCCAATGACTGTTTGTTGGTGACTGTGTTTTCTTCTGGTTCTGTGGACATGCCTCTTGTTATTTGTACAAGCTGCATGTTACCTCTTCTTCCTTGAACTTCCTTGAACAGTTGGGAAATTCCTTGAGCCTTCCTTTCCCCCTGCTTCCCTAGTAACAATCTTATAGCATTTACCCCCACAAGAATTCACTAAGGAGTGTTCCCTAGATACCCAAGGCCAGTTCTACCCTTGTCTCCATGTTTGGCTGATTTAGGTCAGGGGTTCTTAAGATTTTTTGGGTCATGAACACAAAGGAGTATTTGGTGAAGCTTATGGACTGGTTCATTCTCAGAACAATGTTTTAAAATGTATACAATAAAATTTTTGTTGTTCTGTCATTTCAGTTATGTCTACTCCTTCATGACCCCTTTGGGGTTTTCTTGGCAAAGATACTGGAGTGGTTTACCATTTCCTTCTCCAGCTTATTTCACAGATGAGGAAACTGAGGCAAAGAGGGTTAAGTGATTTGCCTAGGGTTACACAGCTAGTAAGTTTCTGAGGCCAGACTTTAACTCAGGTCTTTCTGACTCCAAAAGTTAAGGAAAATAAAGGTGCAGTTGTTCTTTGTTTTTTTTGTTGTTGTTGTTGTTTTGCTGTCCAAGTTGAAAGACTTTCTGAAATCTATCCCTGGATCTGTTGGGTTAGGAACTCCTGGTTTCAAGGGAAAGGGGCATTCATTCTCTGTGAGTGTACAAATGAATAGGATTAAGCCCAAATCCCCTTTCCTCACTTTGGAAAGTGGAACTACAAGTTACAGAGCAGATAAATTAAGAAGTGATTATTCAGAACACAAAAGGATTGCTTTAAATAGCAATTCCCAGAGCATATGTAAGTGCTATCAGATTGAGAAGCATTTTTCCCTAAAGCATTGCTTTGATCGTGTCATCCAACCCTTTCAAAAACCTCAAATGGTTCCAATTTCCTACATAATAATGTTCAAACTCTTAACTCTTGAATTCTTCTCATCTCCCACTTTGCACTCTATGAAGCTTGCATTCAGGCAGCACTTAAGGTAGGCCTGGAAGAATGGGAATGATTATGGAATAGGAGAAAAGACATGTGAAGTGAGGTAAACAAAATGAGTAAAGACACCGAGGGGAGAGGGCCTGCTCCTCAGAGACTAATGGGTGTATATTAAAAGGTCATTAACTACTTAGTAAAGGCTAAGGAGACAAAACTATCCAGAAAGGAGCCACTGGGAGAATGAAAGCCCCATGAGCACCAGATCACAGTCCGACCTATACTTTGTATGTCAGAACCTAACCTAACACAAGCTTTCATTATAGTAAATACTTAATGAATTCCATTTGAATTAATTTGAAGTAAAGGACAATCAAAATAAGTATTTCTGAAATTAAGGTAAAGAAAATGAGAAAATAGTTATGTGACTTAGGCTCACCACGTCCTCTTCTGGATCTCAATTTCCTTATCTGTGAAATTAAGAGCTTGACCTACATCAAGGGTTTTAGAACTGGAAGGAATCTTAACCCTTGCCTTCACTCTACCAAGACACTAACAAAGAGCAGGCCAAGGAAAAATGTTCAGAGTCCAGCCAGGTGATGACCAGGGAAGCACCAAAGAGAGGATCAGAGATTGCTTCCTGCAACAGAACTATAAGTAGAAAAGTACAGACATTGAAAATTTAGCCCCAGGTGGAGCCAAGATGGTGGAGTACTCAGTCAGCAACCTCTCTGACTGAACTGTCTCAACATTCTGCTCCAGATAATTTTAAAATATTGCCTCAAATTGAATTCCAGATCAGCAGAGCCAACAAAAGGTCAGGGCAAGACACTTTTCCAGCCTAAGACAACTTACAGGGTTGGCAGGAGAGGTCTGTGACACCATGGTGGGGACCAACCTGGAGTTCATGCAGTGGCAGCACCAGTAATAGGCCTAGGAGGTGGCTGTGACAGCAGCAACAGCAGCATTGGGAGCTCTCAGCCCAGAGACCAGAAAACTGGTCAGAAAGGGATTACAGGGTTCCCTGTGCTGGCACTGAGTGTAGCTGGCACTGATTGGCACCTCTATTGCCAATATGCAGTTCAAGGTCACAGTTGCAGGGTGGAGAAGAGTACTTGTGGTCAGCCACAAAGGAGCAGGAGCCTGGTCATAGCTCCAGGACTAAGATGAGTACTAGTGCTTGTAGCCACAGGAGAACAAGGGCTAAAGAACAGAGCACAGACCAGAAGAGCAGTGACCACACAGCTTCCTGGATCATACCACCTTGGAAACACTGAAAATTTGCAGACCTCCAGAACTAGATCTGAAAATAGCAGTACAAAAAAGCCTGAAGCTTAGGAAGTTTAAGAAGCTTTAGGAAGCTTCAACCCCAGGTGAGCAGAGTCCAACTTTAACTTAAAGTTCAAAATCAAGAAACAAACTGGGAAAATGAGCAAACAACAAAAAAGGACTTGACCACAAAAAGCTACAACAGTGGCAAAGAAGACCAAGACACAAACTTAGAAGAAGACAACAACATGAAAACATCTATAACCAAAGCCTCAAAGAAAAAATTTTGATTGGAAACAAGCCCAACAAGAATTCCTAGAAGAGGTTTGTTTTTTTCCCCCTTAAGAGATAAGAGCTGCAGAGGAAAAATGGGGAAAAGAAATGAGTGATGCAAGAAAATTATAAAAAAAAATTAACAACTTGGTAAAAAGAGGCACAAAAAATTGCTGAAGAAAATAACACCTTAAAAAGAGAATTGGCTTAATGGTAAAAGAGGCACAAAAATTCACTAAAGAAAAGAACTCCTTAAAAAGCAGAATAGGCCAAATGGAAAAAAGAAGCACAAAAGCTAAATGAAGAAAATAATTCCTTAAAAAATTAGAATTTACCAATCACTTTCTGAAAGAGATACCCAAATGAAAACTCCTAGGTATATGATAGTCAAATTCCAGAGCTCCTATGTCAAGAAAATACTTTAAGCAGCCAGAAAGAAACTATTCCAATATCCTGGAGCCACAGTCAGGATGACACAAGATTTAGCAATTTCCATATTAAAGGAGTGGAAGACTTGGAATATGATATCCCAGAAGGCAAAGGAGCTAGGATTAGAATAACCTACCCAGAAAAACCTAGAATAACCAAGAATAACCTACCCAGAAAAACTGAGTACAGTCTTTCAGAAATAAAAATGGACATTTAATAAAATAGAAGATTTTTCAAGCTTTCCTAATGAAAATGCCAGAGCTGAATAGAAAATGTAACATCCAAATACAAGACTCAAGAGAATCATAAAAAGGTACACATGAAAGAGAAATCATAAAGGACTAAATAAGGTTAAACTGTTTATACTACTATATGGGAAGATGATACATGTAACTCAAGAACTATCTCATTATTATATCAGTTAGAAGGAGTCTACATAGACAGAGAACACAGGTGTGAGTCAATTGTGTTGAGATGATCTCAAAAAAGTTCAGTGACAAAAAGGATGCACTAGGAGAAGCGGGAAGGGAGAGGAAGAATGGAAAAATTAGCTCAAAACAAGAAGTATACATAGAACTTTTACAGTGGAAGGAAAAAATGGAGATGGGCAACGCTTACCCAATAGGAAAGTTGAAAGGGAAGGGGATAAGAGATATGGGAGGGAGAATAATAAAAGGGAGAGCATATTAAGGGAGACATTGTTCAGAAGCAAAACAGACTTTTGAGGGACAGGATGAGAGAGACACAGAGAAAGAGCGAGAGCGAGAGAGAGAGAGAGAGAGAGAGAGACAAACAGACAGAGAGAAGAATAAACAGAAGAAAACAGGTTGGAGGTAAGCACACAATTAATAGTTATAACTGCAAATGTAAACAGAATGAATTCACCCATAAAACAGAAGTGGATTGCAAAATGGATTAGAAACCAGAATCCTAAGGCTATAAGAGAAATGCTTGAGACAGAGAGATATGCAAACAGCCTTTAAATTAAGGGTCTGGAGCAGAATCTAGTATGCTTCCCCTGAAGTAAAAAAAAAGGCAGGAGTAGCAATCATAGTCTCAGACAAACCAAAAGCAAAAATAGACCCAATTAAGTGATAAAAAGAGAAACTACAATTTGCTAAAAGGTACCATAGATAATGAAGTAACATCAAAAAAAAATTTAAGGGCAAATTTCTCTGATAAAGGCCTCATTTTTCAAATATGTAGAGAACTGAGTCATATCTATCAAGATAAGCGCCATATCCCAATGGAGAAAAGGTCAAATAATATAAACAGGTAGTTTTCAGAAAAAGAAAACAAAAGTATTTATAGTCTTTTTTTAAGTGTTCTAAATCTCCACTGATTAGAGAAATGCAAATTAAAACAACTCTGAGGTACCATGTCACACCTATCAGAAATGACAAATGCTAGAGGAGATGAGGGAAAACAGATAAACTAATAAACTATTGTTAGAGTTGTGAACTCCTCCAATCATTCTGCAGTACAATTTGGCACTATGTCCAAAGGGTTATAAATTATAAAACTGTGCATACCCATTAACCCAACAATACTTATATCCCAAAGACATCAAAGAAAAAAGAAAAAGACTTATCTGTACAAAAATATTTATAGCAGCTCTTTTTGTGGTGGCAAAGAAATGGAAATTTAGGGAATATTCATCAGTTTGGGAATGGCTGAACAAGTTGTGGCATATGATTGTGGAGTACTATTGTGCTGTGGGAAATGATGAGGGAGGTGGTTTCAGAAACAAACATGGCAAGACCTATATGAACAGATATGCAAAGTGAAGTAAGAAGAACTGGGAGATCATTGTACACACTAAGAGTAATGTTGTAACGATGATCAACTGTGAAAAATTTGATCAATACAATGATTCACAACAATTCCAAAGAGTTCATGATGAAAAAAATGCTGTCTGTCTCCAGAGAGAGGATTGATAAACTCTGCATGCAAATTGAAGTGTAATTTTCTCTCTTTATTTTTCTTGTTTTTTGTGATATGGATAATATGAAAATGTTTTGCATACTTTCGCATGTATAACTGATATCCTTTTGCTTGCCTTCTCAGTGGGTGGGAGAGAAGGAAAGGAGAGAACTTGATACTCAAATTTTTTTTAAAAAAGAATGTTATAAATAAATAAGAAATTTAAGATTTTAAAAGAAAAGCAGAATTGGCCAAATGGAAAAGGAGGTACAAAAGTGCACTGAAGAAAACAGTTCCTTAATAACTAAAACTGAACAAGTGGAAGCTGATGACTTGAGACATCAAGAAACAATAAAACAAAATCAAAAGAATGAAAAAAGAGAAGAACCTGAAATATCTTATCAAAAACAACTGACTTAGAAAATAGATCAAGGAGAGTTAATTTAAGAATTATGGTACTACCTAAAAGCTAGAGCCTAGATTTCATATTTCAAGAAATTACAAGGGGAAATTTCCCTAATATCTTAGATCCAGAGAGTAAAACAGAAATTCAAAGACTCTACCAACCACCTCCTGAAAGAGATTCCAAAATGAAAACTCCCCAGTGTATTATAGACAAATTCCAGAGGTCCCATATCAAGGAAAAAATACTTCAAGCAGGCAGAAAGAAACCATTTAAATACTATAGATTAGTCAAACTCACACAAGTCAGGATCATACAAGATTAGCAGCTTCCATTTTAAAGGAGCAAAGGGTTTGGAATGATATTCCAGAAGGCAAAGGAGCTAGGATTACAACTAAGAATAACCTATCCAGCAAAACTGAGCATAATGCTTCAGGGGAAAAAAATGGCAATTTAATGAAATAGAGGACTTTCAAGGATTCCTGATGAAAAGACCAGAGCTGATAGAAAATTTGACATTCAAACACAAGCATAAAAACATAAACGTGAAAGAGTACTAATAAGAGACTCAGTAAAGTTAAACTATTTACGTTTCTACTGGGGAAGATGAAACATGTAACTCCTAAAAACTTTATCGTTATTAGGACAGTGAAAAGAAGTCTGTGTAGACAGAGGACATAGGTGTATGATTTTGTTGGGATGACTTCTGGAAAAATGAAGGGTGGAGGAAGAAGGATGCACATGGAGAAGGGGGGAGGGAGAGAATGGGGAAATTTTTCTCATATAAAAAAGGCAAAGAATTTTTACAATGGAGGGGGAAATTAGGGGACAGTGGACAATGCTTGAAATTCACTCTCATCAGAATTGGTTCAAAAAGGGAAAAATATATATACACTCCTTTGGGTGTAGAAATCTGTCTTACCCAGTGGGGAACTGAGTGCAAACTGAAGTATAATTTCCTCACTTTCTATATTTTTTTTTGATTTTAGTGACATGGCTAATACAGAAATGTTTTGCATGATTTCACTTTTATAATGGGTATCATATTGCTTGCCTTCTCAGTAGGCAGGGGAGAGGCTGAGGGGAAGGAGAGAATTTGGAACTGAATTTTTTAAAATGTTAAAAATAAATAGCATTTTTAAAAAGGGAAAATTTGGTCCCAGATATCAATGCTTCCCCCTCAAAAAAGAACATCTGGCTATTGATGTCCCTTACTTCTGTGTGCGCGCACACACACACACACACACCCACACACACACACACACACACACACATTCCCACATTCCCAAGGGCTTTGGGAACTGTGTTTGGTCACATGAATTCCTTTACTTACTCTCAAATATATGAAAAACTGATGGCGTGCAAAATAACTAAACTATGTCTTTTCTAGAAATTATGACCATGAATCATGCTTACTTACTGATTGGTGGTAGCCTTAGACTACAGGCATGCAGCTAAGCCACAGGCATGCAGTTAAGCAGTAGAGACTCTACTATATATTGCTTATTCCTTTCTATTTATTTCACACAAAAGCAAAACTTTGTATAATACAATATTTAAGCATCTAAGCTGTATATTGAGTTAATTCCATTGTGGCAATGTTCCATGACTAGGGCTCAGTGAAATATATCAGAATCAGGGATAAGGGTGGGTTTCTGGTGCATGGAAGTTTAACAACTAATCTTAATGGGTAAATCCACAGTAACCACACCTATCTGATCAAGATTAGACCAGCCACACAAGAAGAGGTGTAGACAAGGAATGGGTCACCCACTCTCTGAGAACCAGAGCAAGCCTGCCATTTCCCCAGCCATCCCACTCAATGAGTAGTGCACATAACTGCTAGTATGAGTGTAGACCATCCCTCTAATGGATAGCATTCGGTTAGTGGCTAGCAATGCCCCCTGGTAGTTAAACACATGTATGGGGCTTGCACAAAAGTGTAATGAGAGCTATATTTACACAAATGTGAATGTGGCATTTGGCTACATCATCATACTGTGTCCCTGGTTGGAGACAGTGAACTGTCATGCCAACCTAAGAAAGTTCCAGAGGACTCAGGTGCTTGATTCCTGTGACAAATTAAAACTACCTCTGAACAAACTTTCCCTTAAATGTAACTTTCCTTTCATGTACTTTCAACATTTTTCCCACTTATAAATGCACCATCCTTGGATTACTTCCACAGAAGTTCTGGACTCATTACTAGACCCAGAAGCCCAATTTACTCTTGTCTTAACATGCTCTTAAGAGCAGTGTGCTGGTAAATGTTTAACAACTGGCTTTCTGAAGAAAAATAATTAAAGAAAAAATGTATGCTAGACACGCTTTTAGGTTTAATCTTTATTATTAAGATTTTTTTCCAGCACTTTCTTAAGTCTAGCCAATTAACAAAACAATAAATAAAGCCCCAATTTGTAGCATTTACTGATTTTATGTGGGAGTTGGAGTTGGCTCCAGCATACCTCCATGAGAATTTGGTAAAAAAGAAAAAAATTGGGAAACTTTATAACACAACCTATCTGATACATTGATTCTTTAGGTCTTAAACTGTTTTCCACATCTAAGTATTTGCTTCTAACACATTCCTATTTTTTAGGAGTACTTATGTAAAATACCCTTCCCTGGGGTCAATTCCCCCTGGTAAGACACTAGCCTAGAAGTTGAAGAGGCTTTCTTGTGTCTGAAACTGTGGGCCTAAAATAAGGATGATTGTACTTCTACAAATAGAATTGTATAGCCTATAACAGCATTCCCATTCAGGTAGTCAGCCAACATTTATTAAGCACCTATTATGTGCCAGTCACCATTCGAAATTGTGAGGATACAAAGAAAGGCAAAAAAAGGAAAAGAAGAAAAAAAGGAAGGAAGGAAGGAAGGAAGGAAGGAAGGAAGGAAGGAAGGAAGGAAGGAAAAGGAAGAAAAGAAAGAAAAAAAAGAAGGAAGAAAGGAAGGAAGGAAGGAAGGAAGGAAGGAAGGAAGGAAGGAAAGAAGGAAGGAGGGAGAGAGGGAGGGAGGGAGGGAGGAAAGAAAGAAAGAGAAAGAAAGAAAGAAAGAAAGAGAAAAGAAAGAAAGAAAGAAAGAAAGAAAGAAGACAGAAAGAAGGAAGGAAGGAAGGAAGGAAGGAAGAAAGAAAGAAACAAAGAAAGAAAGAAAGAAAGAGAAAAGAAAGAAAGAGAGAAAGATAGAAAGAAAGAAGACAGAAAGAAAGAAAGAAAGAAAGAAAGAGAAAGAAAGAGAAAGAAAGAAAGGGATGAAGGAAGAAAGGGACGAAGGAATAAAGGAAGAAAGAAAAGGTCCCTTGCCTCAAGGAGTTCCCATTCTAATGAAGGAGACAACATGTAAATAACTATGTAGCTATGTACAAACGATATATATAGAGGTACACTGGAAATCATCCACAAGGGGGGAGGCACTGGTATTAAGGATGAGCTCCTCACAACTTTCCTCTGACTCCAAGCCTTCTCCAATTACTGTTTATCTACATACATAATATTATTGAGGGGTTTCACCCCATTATTCCATCATCCATATCCCCCACCCCAATTAATTATAAGCTAAGGTTGCTCCTATAGCCAGCATTTTTTTACAAATTGTTTTGGCTATAAGCAGAAGATTTAGGAATGGAATTTAGATAGAATTATAAAAAATTAGAACCAGAAAGGACCTCAGAGATCAAGCAGTCCAACCTCTTCATTAGGAGGCTAAGGTACAACAAGGGGAATTTTTGTTTTGATTTTTATTAAATTTTCTTTTTTATTGTGGACTTAATCATTAACAAACACAAACTGCTCAATATACCAAAAAGAACAAGAAAGAGGTTTGTATAAGGAGAAGTGAACATCTGTTATGTACAGTTTGTTTTGTAAGAAGTATGTAATTTAACAAGCAGAGTAATAAAACTGTTCTATTTGTTTATGGCCCCTTCTGCGTGTTTTTCCTTCTGTACATTTTTTAAAAAGTTTTATTGACACTCTTTTCATTTTGGCATCCATCATTAGCCACTAGCCTACTACCCTGACCAACCCCACTCCATGTAGAATCCATCCCTTGTAACAAGTGCATATAGTTCAGCAAACAGAGTCAACACACTGATCATGTCTGAGAATACATGGACCTTCTTTCCTGCTAGATTTCAAGGAGTCCATGAACTTGGATGAGGGAAAAGATTGCATCTCTATTTTTCACTAACCTCTAACTGAATAAACTTCCATTTTTCTCAATTATTTAATTATTCCATCACCAATCTACCAGCACTTAGCACAGTACCTCACACAAAGTGCATATTAACTGATTGACTATCAGGCAAGGGAAATTTCTCCCAAGGTTACTCTGGGAATAGTGTCAGACACGGCTATAGTTTATCTCTAGACTTTCAGACTAGTGATCTGATTTCTAAAACCTTGTATTCCCTACCAAAACAAAGCAGCAACCAACATTTATTAAACTCTTATGGTGTCCCAAGCATTGTGCCAAGTACTGGGAATACAAAGAAAGCCAGACAGTCCCTGCCCCCAAGGAACTCACAATCTAATGGGGAAGGCGATGTGCAAATGACTGTGGAAACAAGATATGGACAGAATAAATTGGAGGAGGTTTTAGAACAATAACTTGAATAGGAAACAACATATTAAACAGATTCAGAGTGGTTTCACTTTAAAATCACAGACTCTTAAAATTCAAGGGGACCATAGAGATCATCTAGTCTGAGCTCCAACTACATTGAATTTATTGCTTTCAAAGGGATGTTGGAGCATTTCACTTTCATGCTCATTCTTTCTTGATCATTATCTGATTTCTTACTATAGCCAGCCTGTCTTTGGACTTGGAAGAACATGCTAATTTGCTCCTGAAGGACTATTTTAGCAGTAAAAGCATACGCACCTCCAAAACAGAAACTGCTTCCACCAATTTCTCCCCATGTTCCTGAGTGTTTAGTACTATGTTATGCACTCATCAGATGGTTAATAAATGCTTGTTGACCAGCCCAACTAAGAGTTCTTAAAGATGTGAAAACACTGGCCCATCACCTGAAAATTCAGACCTAAAGTGGGAAACAATTCCAAGGTTAACCAATTTCCCCCTCCTCCCCCTTTTTGGGGGTTCACACCTATCATTTCACCAGTGAAGGGAAGTCTTTAATAAAGAAATTCTCTTTTTGCAGATCTGCCATTGCTCTTTCATTTATAAACTTCGAGCAGGGGTTCTTAACCTGGGGCCCATAGAACCTATGGATAGATTTCAGGGGGAACCAGGAATTTGGATGAGGAAAAAATGACATCTTTAGTTTCACTAATCTCTAACTGAAATTCAGCATTTCCTCCAATTATTTAAAAATATGATCCTGAGAAGGGGTCTGTGGTTTTCATCAGGTTGCCAAAGATGTCCGTAATACACAAAAAAATTAAGAACTCTTGCCTTAGAAAGTTATCTAAGTCACTGAAAGGTTAGGTCCAGGGTCACACAGCCAATATATACTGCAGGTGAGACTTGAATCTAGGTGTTCCTGACTCAAAGATCAACTCTCTAACCATTCTCTCAAATCTTCAGAGTATGCATACTGTGTTGGGAAGGTTCTTTGGGTAACTAGGCTCACTTGGGTGACTAAAGAGAGGGTGCTGGTGTAGTATAATTGACATTTACAACTATAGTGGCATTGTCATGATTTGTGGAAAATGTGTCTCTGAAGTGCTTCTGGCTCTGGGTATATGACCTGTTGTAGTGTAAGATGTACTGTTTCCTCTGGTCCTTGACCTCAGAGGCTGCAGCTTTCTGGGCTTCATGGAACTAACTGAAGTTTTCCCATTTTGGAAGACTGAAAAGGAGGTGTAGATCATGATGTTTGGGGTACAGGTTATTGGGTAACCTGTTGAGAGCTGAAGTGTAGTATGCGCAAACAGATGTCAGTGGCCCAGGGAACTGCAAACACAGGGATATTGCAGAGTCTGAAATGCAAGCTAAGGTCAGCAGGAAGGAGCAGAAAAGAGATATGAAGGAGGATGTTACCAAGGAGCCTCATGCACAATGAGCTTCAAGCCATGAAAAAAGAGGCAGTCGAATGTGGTCTAAGATTCCTGGCTTCATGTTTCAGGAGACCTCACCTGAGGATGGGGCTGGAGGCTCAGCCCAGCAATCATGATCAGTGGGTTTCAGGGCTGCTTCCATGTTTTAAAGGAATGTGAGGACCCTAATCAAGATCAGTCCTGCTCAGTCAGATCTGCCTGGTTTCCCACCTCTGAGATCACAAGTAGGAAGGTACCAATGAGCCAGGAATCTAGAACAGTCCAGTCATAGAAAATCCAGATAAGGGAAAGCTCATGAATAGGGGAAGGTCACGAATAAGGGAGTACTAGACAGAAGGAGGTATCAAGACTAGGATATAGACATCTTGTTGGACAGAAAAATAAGGACTAGTCTGGAAAAAACAGAGATTTTTCCAGACTACAATAATGTCTAGAACCATACACCCCTTAAACCATTACTCACTCCAGGAATAAACATCCTAAGAACAGTTCATTTATTCAACATTAAATTATGCTTAGACTTTTATTTATAGGTATGCTTTATTTTATTTCATTTGTATTTTCAACTTCTAAAATAAAGTGTTAAGTAGATTGACACATAGATTGACACTCTCAGAGTTGCATATTCATGGGCTCTTCCACAACAGCTCAAGATTGATGGCCTCAAAGACAGAAGGAAGGAGGTGATTTGATTGTCTCTGTTGCTGAGCCTAAAACATGGGAGGCTTAGAAAAAGAGAATTGAAGAAGAAATGTATCGGTTAAATCAGCTTTCCTTCAGGTGCTTGCAAAGGAAAGGAAAAACAAAATAGTTAATATTTCAAACTTAAAAATGCAGCCAAGTTCACTTCCATAGGAGACAATGGCAATGTAGTCTTCTTTCAACTATTTTTCCTGTGACAGATTATTTCATTTTCAGGGACACTTTCACCTCAAGGATCAAGGCCACCTGCTTAAGAAAAATGAGCAAAGTCACCCTGGGTCTCCCTCGATCTAGAATTGTCACGGTTGAGAAGCATGCTCCCAGTATGTTACTGGCTCCTTGTGAAGTCTAACCAGTGTGACCAGAGCATCAAGAGAATGATTCTCTGCTCCATCCACTTCCTTTCAAAGTTGTGTTCCCTTGGAGGCTCCCTGATCCTAGGAGCCATTCATCTGCCACTATTGCTTAAAAGTCATCACTTGCAGCCTCAAGGCATCCAGGCAAAGCAATGGTATGGCAGGAAAGCCCAGAATTTAAAAATCAGAAAACCTGGAATTGAATCCTAACCTATCTCTTGGCAGTCATGCGACCTTGGGGCAAATTATTTAACATTACAAAGCAGCTAAGTGGCACAGTAGATTCAAAATCCAGATTCAGACACAGCCTCAGTTTCCTCATTTGAAAAAAAAAAGAGAATAATAAGAGGACCTATCTCACAGGTTGGTAGTGAGGATCGATAAGAAAACATCCATAAAGCCTTTTGCAAACCTTAAATCACTACATTAACAATGCTAGCTATCAGGACAGCCTTTGCTTCCTTATTCGTAAGATGGGGATAATAATATTTGCCCTATGACCTCATGAGATCGCTGTAAGAAAAAAAGCTCTGTCCGCTGTAAGGCCATACATACACATGAGCTGTTGCTAGTGGTCGTGGTGGCATTTTTCCTCCAATTCCTCCACCTCCTTAAAACAGAGAGAGGAAATAGACTGTGGGGCCTCACCTCAGCTGTAACAGCCAGGCCTTTTCTCTCCCTAAATGCTGAGAGATATTGTAGGAAAGCCATAATTGCCATCTGACAGCATTTATGCATCAGCTCTACCAAGTTATAAACCAAACCGCTTTCATCTTTGTGTGGGGCCTGTCTTTGTCACCTCTCACATCATTTAAAGTGTGAAACACATAAGGATTCTACTCAGTGGCAATTCCAGCTCTAAAGACCAATAAAGAAATCATTTACAGAGACTGCTAGCCCAAAGATTACTGCTCTGATGTGTAGCTGGTGTGACCTGAGGGCTGAGGAAGGGATAGCACTCTGGGCACAATAGATTGAAAAGTATTGATGAGCTGAGCTGAGATCAGAGAACAGCTGCCCTCTGAGACATTATCCTGCCTCTTCCTATTTACTACTCCATTAATCTCACCTTCCTGGCTTAAATACCATTTTTAGTAGCTGTGGGTGTTTGCTTTGGGGAGGTGCCTTGGCAATAGGTACAAAGCGTTTATCCCTGCCAGGGTGTAAGGCAAGGCCCCCCGAATCCCAAACTGGGACTAACGGGACCAAATGCAGAATGACACACCAATAAATAGGGAATGGGACTAGGTTTTCCTGTCAGTTTTGATAAATACATGCTATCTGCCAGTCCCTGGACACAAGGCCATTAGAGCACACAGATTGACATTCTCAGGGTTACAGATTCATGGGCTCTTCTGTGACAGCTCAGAATTGATGGCCTTACAGATAGAATAGAAGGGGGAGAGGATTTGATTCTCTCTGTAGCTGAGCCCTAAGGATGCAAGGCTTGGAAAAAGAGGATTGAAGAGGAAAAGTATCAGTTAAATCACCTTTCCCTTCCAGTGCTTACAGAAGAGAGGAAATCAGTGGACCCTTATAATGAGGCGATATTGGAGTTAAAAGGGACCTTAGAGAAACTAAAATACAGAAAAAGTGGCCCAAAGAGGTGACATATGGCCAAGATCATGCCATAAGTTAAGTACTGAGGTGACTAGTACTTAAACCTATCGGGTCCCAGGCCAGTCCCTGATGCTATACCCCACTAATCCGGAGATCAGGTGTGGGGTAGTTTCTTTCATCCAAAATAGGATGGACCAGGGACCAAGCAGGTGGAGAAAGCTTCTGAATGAAGACAGTTACCACCCCAAAGCCCACAAACTTGGTGCTATATTGGACCCACACTGGGCCCCTCATACTGTAGCTTGTTGATGTAAAAAAAAGTCTGTGCAAAATTAAACAAGCTTTGTCTACTGGTTAGTTACCAGGGATGGCATGGCAGGTTAGAAGCAGTAGCAGCAAGGCCAGGAGCTTCTAGAAGCAGAGACATTTGGAAATGACAGAGAGGAGGGAGACAGTGGAGCCAGCAGACTGAAAATCAGTCTGGAGAAGATCAGTGTAGTAGCAAATAGCTATTCACACCTCAGGAGCCTCTAAGAGTGTGTGCAGAGAGAGGGAAGAGTCGGTGGTATGTTGCTAAATGATTAACAACTGGCTCTTAAAATAAAAATCAGCATGACAAGGTTTTAAGTTGAATCTTTATTACTTTAAGTTTAATATTCTCCATCACTTTATTAAGTCTTATGGTGTAGGAAATAGAGCACCAGGCCTGGAATCAGGAAGACTTCAGTTCAAATCCAGCCTCAGATACTACCTGTGGGACCCTGGGCAAGTCATTTAACCTCTGTCAGACTCAGTTTCCTCAGCTGTAAAGTGGGGGTAACAGTAGTACCTACGTTCCAGAGTTGTTGGGAGGATCAAATGTGATAACATTTGTAAAAAGCACTCAGACCAGTGACTGGCACATAGTAGGACCATTATATTGTTGTTGTTATTTTAGGAAATCAGCAAAACAGTAACTGAAGCCCTCGCTTATCCCGTTGGCCAATTTCCAGATAAATGCTCACACTGAAAACTTAACAGTTGACTCTCACAAGCTCCTATGAACAGGCTCCAGCAAAGCTCCAGGAGAGAGGCCCATCGACATTGTGTAGAGAAGAACGTAGAGGCCCGGCCTTCATAGATAATGCCTGCACATAAGGACAAGTCCCCATGCAGACCTTGGAGCTCCGGGCATGGGGGCAAAGGTGCCTATACTCTCATTCCCACTTGGTGACT
The DNA here is from genome assembly GCF_011100635.1 of Trichosurus vulpecula. Classification (NCBI taxonomy): domain Eukaryota; kingdom Metazoa; phylum Chordata; class Mammalia; order Diprotodontia; family Phalangeridae; genus Trichosurus; species Trichosurus vulpecula. Next base: position 86,639,294 of record NC_050580.1, on the reverse strand, counting down.
CCTATGCATCTTTACTTCTTGACTCCACTTTTGGTATTTACTCCCTGGATCTTCCTTACAGGACATTCTGACTCAGCACACCAGGTAAGACTTGCCCTTCTCACCTGATTGGGTGATGCTCTCAGAGGTGCCTAACTCTTATCACACCGACCTTCAAAAGAGATCATCAGTAACTGATGTGCTTCATGAAGAAAACAAGAAAAGATGAAAAATGTATAATGATAATAACTGACCGGCTGTATATGATGCTAGAAGGTTGCAAAGTACTTTGCAAATGTTGTCTCATTTTATCCTCACAATAGCCCTGAGAGGTAGGTGCCATTATCTATATTTACAGATGAGGAAACTGAGGCAGAGTGTATAAGCCAGGTTTAGCCATCTATCTGCTGCATGACCTAGCTCCTCCTAACATTTTGTATATTCTGTTTGATATGGCAGGGAAATGGATACATATATACATACATATGTATGTATGTATATATAAGAAATATTTCAGAAAACCATTAAGATAAAGTGATTTTTAAAGTTATCTAAGGGTGTTATCTAGAACATCCGCTTATGTGAAATGATTTTGATTGGATTTGGAGGTAGAAGGGAGCTTAGAAATCACCTAGGCCAAGCCCTCATTTTCTACACATGGAGACTGACCAAAATGAATGAAGTAACTTCCTTGAGGTTACGCTGTCGGTCTATGTGATGTAGGTGGTAAACAGTAGAAGTAGAATTCAAACTCAGAGCCTCTCTGTGTTCCAGTCCACTATATCACACTGCCTCCTCATTGATGTCCAATAAATAGTGTTATCATACCTATTAGTCCTAATTCCCACTCTGACTCATTTGCATCTTCCCTCTTTGACTCCACTTCCTGGGTCCCTCTTACTGCATATTCTGACTCAGCCTCTGGACCCATCTCCAGACAGGATTTGGCCTCCAGAGAGACACTGCCCTCCTCACTGGATTGGGCGATGCTCTCGGAGCTGTCCGACTCTGCTAACACCATCCTGAAATAGACCATTAGTAACTGACCAACAGCGAAAAGCCACTTCCTGGGCCACTCCCTACAAATGGCATCCTTTTCTTTGTCCCATCTCAACCTATCAACAATATTCCTTCCTCCTTTTCCAATGTCCTAAAATTTCAATTTCTATTATAACAACACCTACTCCAGGGAGAGAGGGAGAAAGGGATCCAAAACATTTGGTGTAATGAAGATATTGCCACTTACTATGATAGTAACACAGAGAAGACAATAGCTGCTACTGCCATCCCATGCCTGCCAGTTTCTTGGCATCTTCTCCCACACTCATTCCTTTTCTCACTCCAACCAAGTGCAATCTCCGCCTTGAACCACAATCTTTTTTTACTACTTGTCAAATTACTCCCCATCTCAATACTACCACTATCACTTATCCACCAGCCCCCTTCCTACATCCTGTCACCCCCTTCATATCATCACGTGAATATCAACAAAATCATTCTGTTGCCCTCATTAGCTATCCAGGGTGCTTAGGAGGTATAACAGCTAGGACATTAGATTGGGAATCAGAGACCTGGATTCAGATCTCACCTCAGATACTAACTGCATGGCCCTATGTATTTCACTCTCTGTACTTCAGTTTCCTCAACTGTAAAATCGATGAGTTGTGATTAATATTCTTTTAGATCCATCCAGCTCTAAATTTATGATGCTACAAAGTTATTCTTCTGTAAAGGGACTTGTTCCACTTAAGTATTTTTCATCCTGGAGACCCTACAGCATCCCAATAAAATGACAGCCTCCTCTCTTGGGAGTTGGAGGTGAGTGGGGCAAAGGAGGCATCTTTGGGGAATTGCTTAGTATTTACAAGTATAAAGGGTTGTTCTAGAGACTTTAGATCCATTTAACAAGGTTAAAGGGATGAAGCCACGTTTGGAACTTTGATGGTAGACCATTAACACCTCACTGAAAAAAGTGAAGAAAATTCCCTTGACAGGACTGGGTTTGGATAATTGCTAGTTCCTTTGAATTGAATTCCCATCATAGGATCATAACTAATCCATCATCCAATTCCTGAGGCCCAGGTGGGTTAAATAAGTTCTCCAAAGTTGCAAAGTTGCATAGGTAGTAAGCATCAGAGACTGACTTTGACTCCAAAGATGGTGCTCATTTTACTTCACCAAAGGTGCCTCCATATTGGTTAGGGTGAATGATTTGATTGGCTCAAGTTATTATGGCTCAGAAACATCTCTTTGTACTAGGCCTATAAAATGGAGTTTAAAAAGACCTGGTATGTTGGTACGAAGAGATCCACAGAGGGCTGATATAGAGCAGAAGCTAAAGACCAGATTTTGGTCCATGGAAGTGGAGAAGGATGGGTTAAATTAGCCTAAGCAACAGCATAGGTCCCCAAGGACAGAGATCACCAACACCACCCCACCCACTTCCCAGAGATGGCCATGGAAGAGTCTTTCAGGATAAGAGATGGCAACAACCAGGTACAACAATAGAGTAGTAAAAGTTTCTGGACCTCATGTGCCAGGACCCAGACGTGGATGAATAGTGACAGAGGAGTGTTGATGTTTCTCATGCTCTCAATCACATGTCTCAAGAGGTGGCAGCAGATGGAGGCAGGGGTGAAGAAAGAGATGACAGCGGCACATTGAAGCCACGTGTATCCTTGGAGCCACGTGGTCCTATGAAATGAGAACCACACAGCTAAGTGGGAAGAGTTCCCAAATCCTAGCCTTTCTGGAAGCTTAGCAAGAGTTCCTGAAACTCCAGCCTTATGGAAGAGTATTAACAGTTCTTGGACCCCAGATCCAGCACGTGGCCCCAGAACTGGATGAATAACAAAGTATTGTCATAATTTGAAGAAACAAAATTTGGACTTTGTCCTTCACTGTTATACATTATACGAATGGTTCAGGGCCCTCTAGTAACCCCACGGTTGTTTCCCTTCTTTGAGAATTCTAAACTAATACCACATGGCTAAGGGTCTATGTACATTTCTAAGTGATAGTAGAATACACTAGAATATCCGGGGGTTGTCTTTTTAGTGACACCCCATTCATTTTCCTTCTTCAAACAGTAAAACTCTAAAGACAATATTGTAAGCCTAGCGGCCAGTATAGTGGGTTTTTTTCTTGGTGTTAACTTATTCTAGATTTCCAGAGTTCATACTTATAAATATTAGTAGAATAGAATGCAACTCAATTCTTTAAGTATATAAGAGAAAGACAATTTTATAAACATTCTAAGATACCTCAAAACAGCGCATTTTAGAGAACAGGGGGTAATTCAATTCCGTTATACAACTTTCTGATAATTATATGCTGCTATCAGGCCACGAGAGTGTTAGTGAGCTAACATTGGATTACATTTGGACACACATTAAGGATATTATTCCTCTCTTCTTAAAATAAACTAAACTACAATGATCACTAGTTCTTTTTTGAATGCCTAAGGTATTACAATATTGATTACACTTAGAAGGGAAAAGAAACTTAAATCTCTTCTTAAACTGCGTGCTTAAGTAAACCTTGAGGCCAGTATAGGTCCCTGGTGAAGATGGGATTCATTGAAAGGTGTGGAGGTTGCTTTTCCAATTTCATAGGATCTTAGATTTAGAACTGCCAAAGGGAATCCAAATCCTCATGGATAATACTGTGAGGCTGAAAACCTGGTAAGGTTTCTGGGTTGGGAATCATGAAAAGGAAGAAATATCCTGACTCTTACGGGCTACCATGAATTCTTTGTGTCTTCTGAATTATAATGAACTCTTGTTAGTTCTCTTGTTTTGTATTTTCTACGGAATTAAATAAAAGCTGCCCTATGTCCAACATGCATTGCTACCTTGAGAACTTGCACAGGAACTGGGGACTGTTATACTCACATTAGTGGAGATATAGACAAGCTATACTCTGATGTTCATAAAGGAAGCTGATAGAGAGCAAAATAAATCAAAGAGATATAATTCAGTGAGCAATGAATTTATTCCACATAATCCCACAGTTTACAAAGGAAATTAAGGATCTTGTGGCCCTCTGTTTTCTGCTAGGCTGATTGATCTGCATAGGAAAAAAAGAGCTGTTAGGTCATATCTTAGTCTCTATACAAAGCACCAGCATCAACTTTCTTTAGCTCTTTTCTTATATCTTCTGTCTGGTACTGAAGGTTTTGGGGGGTCTCTGGGAACTCAGAATGACAAAAGACCAAAGAGCCATGTACATGTTCTAATTATGGGCATCTTAAATGTAGGAGACTTGGTATTTATTCACCCAGAAACTTCAAAACGTTTTCCTTCTTGCTTGGTGTTAAATAGAGAACAACCCATGTCACTTTGCTGCCTTGTAGGAAGAAGAATGAGGAGGAGGAGGAGGAGGAGGCGATGATGATGATGATGATGATGGTGGTGATAATGATGAAGATTCTCATGATCATATAACTAATAAATGTTAGAGACAGATTTAAACCAAATCTCCTGACTCCAAGCCCAATGCTGTTGGATATTTATTTTTTCAATCATTTAGATGAAGGCATATTGAATTTGCAGATGATACAAAGTTGGAAAATCAGAAGAGACAGCTAATACATAGTATAAAAGAATTAGGATCCCAAAAAGGCATTGACAGTTTGGGAAAATGTTCTGAATCTAATAGGAATAAACGCAAAGTTCTACATTTATGGTGTGTGTGTTTTTTAAATTCAACTGCACAAATATAGGATGGGGAAGAACATTTCACGTGAAAAAGCCCTGGGGATTATAACCAAATGTAAGTTCAATATGAGAGGCAATATGACAGTGGATGGAAGGCCGGCCTTTGAGTCAGGAGAACCCAGATTTAGGTCTCACCTATGACACATGGTAATTGAGTGACTATGGGTAAGTCCTTCAACCTTTTGACACCATTAGGCATTGAGAGACTATCAGTCACAGATGATTCACTTCTCTGCATTGGTAGTATGTATTTGTATGCTCACAATCTCACACACCAAAGAAATCACAGATGGCGATGAGAAGAGGGTGAGACCTTTATGTGAGTCATCAGTGTGACCTTACTGCCCCTAAAAGCTGATGTGATCTTGGACCGAATGGCTTGAAGTCTACTATCCATAATGAGGGAGGTGATAGTCCCAAATTTGCTACCCACATCAGTCTACAAGTGAGGCATTGTGTCCAGTTCTGTATGCCACATATTAGGAGACACATTGATGCTGATGCACAGAATTTCAGAGGTGGAAGGGACTTCACATATTGCCTATCACAGAGTAGAAAGAAACCTCAGATATCATCTAGTCCAACCTATATCTGAACATGAAATCACTACATTCAATTGCATCCTTAAACCAGGAAGAAAACAGTTTGTTTGGTAATTATGCTTGCTTAAAAAAATATTATTTTACTTAAACGTTTTGAGGTCTCCAAAGTCCTTTCAACAAACCAGGAAATGAAAGGAGTTTTATTATTCATTCCAAAGGATAAAAATAAAATATTAGACCTTGAAATTTTAATTTCTCAAAATTATTGAGCTTCTAATTATGT